>NC_133619.1:75965991-76265991 GCF_048593235.1 Sminthopsis crassicaudata | reverse complement strand
ATAAATATAACCTGTGTAACCTTGGATGATCAATCAATAGATCAATTGCCTAAGGGACAAGCAATAGAATGCCCAACATTTCTGGGTTTTGTTTCTGGATCAGATGCACTTAAAAATCTCTCCTGACTCTAAGATCCTATAAACTCTCATAACTGTACAAACATAAGGCAGCATTGTTATTAGGCTTCAAGGTTTATATCAGTTTCCTTGGCTAAAATTTCATTTCTAAAATATCCCCAGTGTCTATAAAGAATTTCAAAGGGAAACATATTTTACAATGATTTTATATTATACCATACAGTATGCCTAGAAGGACATTCAGCATCTCCATTTTATAGGAATCTACTTTTCCTCCACAGCTACCAAGAAGATAGATCGCATCCTATATAACTCTGAGGCATGGCTATAGAGAATATATATATCACCCATGACCTCTGCCATCTGAGCAACAGGTCTGTGAGGGGCTCCCTTTCCTAACCACAGCTGGCTAAAAGCAATGACAAATTTAATAAAGTATAAAAGGCTAAAGAAAGCTGCCATATATTGGGGGGTAGTAATATGGTGTTTTTATTCTGTTCTAATCCCTCTTTCCCAAAACCTAATCAAGGATAGGGAACATCCTTTGTATACCTTTATGTAGCATACAGTAAAAGGATAATTTGAAATATCATACAATGACCTCAGTGTCAAATTTCAAGTCACCTCAATACCAGTCACTTTTGTGAAATGTGAACATTTCAGGGTCAAGGCATTGAAGACCATCAAATCAGCCATTTGGGGGAAAGAGCTCACAAGAACATCTAGGGCAATAACTGTTTAAGACTAGGATAGTAGAATAGGGCAGCTGGGTGATGCACCAAATACTGGGCTTGGAATCAGGAAGACTCATCTTTATGGATTCAAATATGGCCTCAGACACGGACTAGTGGTATGACCCTGGGCATGTCACTTAACCCAGTGTACCTCAGTTTCCTCATCTGTAAAATTAGCCAGAGAAGGAAGTAATAAACCACTCCAGTATCTTTTCCAAGCAAGTCACAAAGAGTCAAACACTATTGAAACAACTGAACAACAATAATATAGAATAGCTTGGGAATCAAAAGGTCTATTGAAAGAATGCCTCTGTCATTATGACTCTGGGCACTAGGCTTTGGTCACTTCATTGGTGAAGTGGGGATCACAGATTTTAGAAATGGAAGGGTTTTTAAAGACTCACTACTCCTTTCTCCTTTTTTGCCAATGGGGAAACTTAGGTTGAGATTAAGTGATTTGCTCATGTTCATACAGGTAATAAGTAAGTAGGAGAGCCAGTCCTCTAGCTCCAAACCTAGTATTTTCTAATACTTTCTTCCTATCAGTTTTGACATGTTGGAATGAGATGATTGATGATAAAGAGAAACTGTAAAGCATCGTACAAATATTAATAGCAACTACCATTTTACCCAGTGCTTTAAGGATACTTTGATATATGATGTAGATGATTATTGTCTTCCATTCTAGAAAGAATGAATCTACATAAACATACTATCAAGTTTTTTGCAGCATCTTAATAACTGCTAAATATAAAACTTGCTTGCAAATGCCACGAACCATGAAACTTTGTATGCTTAAGGAATAAATCAACAGCAGCATAAGTTTGTCCCAATGTGTCTTTCCTCCTGAAAGCTCCCCAAATATTTTCCTTTCTTAAAATTTCTAGAATACTTAACTAAGCATAAAATTGAGGCAAAGGGCATTTTAGAAAGTTGTTAATAATAATGGTTGGAAGCTGATTCAAGACAAGGATATGGGCCAGATGAAAAGGTCTTTTTTTTCTCTTTGTGGGTCTTTGCTTCTCTCCTCCCTAAGGAAACACAGGTATTCTTAAATGCCTTTTCCCAATTCTTGCCTAGGAGATGTGGGATTCATCTTTAAAAGCACCTGCCCACACACCTCAGTCAGTGGTGACAGGTGCTAAGGGAAATCAACACTTCTCACCTTTTGAATTTGAAATCATCACAGAGCTTATGAAAAAACCAACCAATATGCAGCAACTTTAGTTCTTCTGCTTTACAGCACACACTCACACAGACCATTTGCCTAGTTAAATGGGAGGCGTTATCATGAATAATTAAAACTAAACTAAGCTTATCAAAATAAATGAACAAAGAATGCTTCTGATGTAGCAGCCGTCTTAAAAAAATTTTTTTTAATCATTTCCCCCCAGTTACTGCTCTACACAATTGGATAATCTTCAGTGGGCCTCCCTATCAATTTGGGTAAATTAGCTAGATTCTATTTGATATCACACTAAGGCAGTAAATCATATATATGAGTGTGTGTAAAATTATATAGTATAGACCCAGTGTAATAAAAAACACATTTATATTTTATAACGGCTGTTTTCTCAACATTCAAGCAATTTTGTTGCAAGTGCTCCAGAGATTTTTCTGAAGTACTCCCGATTTGCTGCTGTAACTGAGTCTGGCTTTGTTTGCAGATTCCTTCCCTCTCCATCATAAAACGTTATCTGCCAAATGTCAGACAGGGCCTCATTGTGCTGCCAAGAATCATGCCTGCTTCCAGTTCTCTGGGTAGCATTAACGCAGAAGCAAATGAGCAGGTGACCTTTCAAGCCGTGTCAAAAGAGATCCTTGACCCAGAGACCTCAAAACTTAACTGGTTTGGCTTCCTAAATCACCCAACTGGAAAGCACCATGTTTGCAGACAAGGATTGTGTTTACATAAAGATTTAACGCCTCAATAGAGCAAAAGCTGCCCTAACTGTTCATTTTAATTATAGCTTTATTCACCCTACAATGGATGAAATAATATTTTTTAAAATCTCTTAGTAATTGAGCCCACAAGCTGCCCATGGTCTTGCTAGCTCACTTAATGACAGTAGTTGGAATGACTTTATAAAAGGCTTTTCTCAACTGAGAGGATTATTTCCGGATCCTCCTATGCTCATTATGCAAGAAAACCATATAAGACTTTAAGATTGGGCTGAATGTAGTGGGAGTAAAAGCAGGAAAAAAAAAATTTAAACCTCACACAGGTGTGTGACACAGCCTTCTGAATGCTTATTCACTGTTGTCAAAATTTCTGCAAGTAGAAAAAAGCTAAGCTCAAGGTTGAAGAATGCATCCAGATCATTCTTTAATTAGGGTTATTTTTTCACAGCTAGAATACACCAAGAATAAAGATAGGTTGCAAGAGCTGAAACAAAGAAAATCCTAGAATCTGACCCTTAAGACTACAAAGCTGTCATGGGTCATGTGGTCTACTTCTCCTCACTTACCTGGCTGTACAGAATGACTCCAAATAACATGTTTTCCAGCACTGCAACCTTCTAAATCTACAGATCTGTCAAAAACAATGGGAGTTACCACCACTGGGATACCCATGGAGAGAGTGCCATTTGGCAAGATAGGTTCTTGGCTTGTATTAATGCAGAATACACTTTGCTTTTCTTATTTCCTTATCTTTCAAAATAGCCATGTGAATTGCTCAGATTTTTTCTGATCCATTAACAAGTTGATAACAAAACCACCTATATTTATAAGTCCTTTCCCCCCAAAAAAAATTCATCCATTAAGATCTTCACACAACATAGGGAAGAGATGGAGAAAATAGTATAAACATTATCTTCATTTTTTATATTAAGAGAATTGAAAGTACTAAAAAAAAAAAAAAATTGCCACATTCACCTAGTAAAATTAGAGGCAGAGCTAGGGTAGAAATTCCCAATATAGATTATTTTCTCTTACCTATGGAAATACTAAAATTTCTAGGGTTTATTTTCTTAAAAACAATTTTATTTCCCAGTACATGTTCAGCTGTATTTTCAGATTTTCTTATGTCATAGTAAAAACTCCAATGAAGTAATTATTCAAATTATAATTTCTAAGTACATTTCTCAGAGATCTTAATGCTCCAGTTTCTGTATAGATCAGAACTCTTACATTTTTTCCACTCGCAACTCCTTTCTTTTTGTCCAAGAAAATTTTACATGTCCGCAGGCATATAGATATATAAATCAAACATTTGCTCATAATTAATCATAATTTTATCCCACACTTTCAGTTATGAGACCGCACAGGGAATCATGAGCCATGATTTAAGAAGTGGGGGTGTAGATGAAGAAATGGAGTTCTAAAGAAATTAAGTTACTTGACAAAGACTGCTTCAAACCAAACCTCTGACTTGAATCCAAATCCTAATTCTAACCTTATAGTGCTATACCTACTACCTATTCCACAACAGTATACCCATTCCCTTAAGAATGCTATAAAACATTGGCACATTACCTCAAGAACCAACAAGGATCCCATTCTTTTTCAAGGTAAATTTTTAAAAATGAAACTCTAGGAATCTGAAAATAAGTAAATGAAATTAACCAGAAAAACTGGCATTATTTAGCTGTTTTCCTAGCAATTTTGAATTTTTTATCATGATAGTCATTTAGGCATTAACTCTGAGTAACCTGAAAAATATGTATACATGACAATATACATATTAGCATTTTCCCCTGAAACAAAATAACTGAAATTATATTTAATTTCTATTATGTTAGGCTTAACACAGGGGAAGTTAGCATTGAACATCAAGCACAGTATCCTGATGTCTTAGGCTGTTCCCAGCATATCATAGATGCTTAATAAATGCTTGTTTAAATAAAATGAATATTTGAAAAAAGAATCTAGATTACCAAATCAGATGTATTCAGAAAATTCACTAAAATATATATTCAGCCATTCTTAGGGTATACATTGCAATTACTCAGCCAATCACAATGGCCAAATGCCATTTTATCCTCTCTTAAATTCATTTTTTCTAAGTATATCTAAAGGTATCTTTCAGTGCTAGGTCTGTGGGATAAAAATGGCTACTCATAACACTATTCTAAAAATTAAGATACTAGGAATAAGTGCCAATACAAATATGCTATCAACTGTAGTTCATAACTATTAATCTCTGCAAGGGGTGTGTGTGTGTGTGTGTGTGTGTGTGTGTGTGTGTGTGTGTGTGTGTATCCCCAAGAATCAACAAGCATTTATTAATTGTCTATTTAAGGGACAACACTAGAAATACAAAAATGAAATGAGAGACCCTTCTTTCTATGAGTTTACACTGCAATGGGGGTGGAAACGGAGGAATGGGAACATAAATAATTATGGTACAATGATAAATGCAAAGAAAAGTATTATATGAAATTTAAGGAAGGAGAAGGATAATTTCACATTGTGACAGAATGAGGGATGGCTTTATAGGGGATAGAAAAATTACTTCCAAAAGAGAGGAATGAGGGGGTTGTATTAGACACTAATTCAAAAAATGTGGGAAACTGACAAATTGGAGATGGGCAGGATAGGATGAAAATCACAAACGCACAAAAGTCCAAGAAGTAACCTGATCAAAATAGAATGTATGCAAGAAATAATGTCAGCAGAATTCTCTCTCAATACTAAAGGCAATGTAACACACACTTATAACAATGCATTATTAAAATTTGTGTCCAGAGATGGAACTCTTAACTCTGTTGCCTTCTATTTATATTAAGTAGAAGAAAATGACCAATATCTAACTAGAATGGGCTCTTGGTATGAAGAGAACATCCATTATCAGGTTCCTAATGTGTACATAGGCACAGGAGGTAATCCAAAGACAAGAGGTTTACCATTCTGGATTAAGGGTGGATGTCCCATGACGTCTGGGTTTCTAGTTCTGATTTTCCTCTTGCATTACTTTATGGTCACAAGATTATTTATCTAGAGCCAGAAGGGGCCTTAGAGAACATGAAGGCAAGGAAAAGCACTCAATCTCAATTTTGCCAGGATATAACTCACTTTGTTGTATCTTTTATTTGGCTCACACAAATGCCATAAGAAAACTACTGCTGGATGTGTGAAGTACTTTGAGTTCTGAAGGAGAAAAATTTTCAATAAACTGCAGGGGCTCCTTATTTCTTATAGAATCAAATAGAAATTCTCATTGGCTCACAATCTGGCCCCAACCTTTCCTTCTGGCCTTCTTATGCATATCTACCTCCATTTGGTCAATAATCCAGTCAGACTAGAATTCTTATCTCCATCTCTTAGCATTGGTTGTCCTTTATTCTTTCATCTTGACCCCAGAGAAGTCCTGCTCTCCTTCAAGACTCCCCATACATGCTACCTTCTGCTTACACAATGGCTAATTTCTTCACTTACAGACTGCCTTGAATCATTTTATATATATTTATATATAAAAATACATCTTATGTCCTTTGAGGCCAGAGATTTTTTCAATTTTGACTTTGTATTTTCAGTGTCTCTGACAGCATCTGATTTTTTTTTATTTTAGCTAAAAAGAAAAAAAAAAATCTTATCCTTGCAGAAAGACTCAAGACCATGGATTCAGTTTTCCTACTTTTAAGGTGTTAGGTGAGGCCAGAACTTAGCACTGAATAGATAATTAGTATTTCCAAGATCTTCTTCCCATTCCATCTTCTTTCACCAATCTTAAAAAACAATAATCCCTGACCTGAGGGTCTCTCTCATTTAAGAATAACATATTACAGATTTCCAATCCAAAGATAACCAAGAAGTAAAAGAAGCAAATGTTTCTCTTGGTGTTAAATGGTACTTCTTCAAAGTCCCAAAGAACACACACACACACACACACACACACACACACACACACACACACACACGACTTTATAGATCAAAAGGAAAAAAAAATAACTAAAAGCTGCCCTCCAAGAATAACAATAAAGGAAAGAGGTATGTACAAAGGTTTATTTATAGCAGAGATTTCTAACCATTGCTACTTTAAGCAACAGGAATGCCTATCCTGAGAGCCCGCCTCTGTGTCTAACATAACACGCCCAATATTATTAACTTTTACTTTACTAACTCTTACTTTAACTAACAATCTACTATCTCTTAAAAGATTTTCAAACATGACCACACAGGCCAGAGAACAGTTCCAACTGGCTGTGAAATCATGACACTAGATATCTTTTTTTTTCTTTCTTTCTTTCTTTTTTTTTTTTTTTTTCTATTTCAATAATGTTTTTACTTTCTGGACCATAGATTTTTCATTTGGACAATGAGGGAGGTAAACTAACGAATCTCAAGGGACCCATCCAGCTTTACCATTCCATGAATCCATGGACCTTGGAAATCATCTCTAACCCAAATAGAAAGTTGTCATTTTGACAACTGACTGAATTAGACTGACATGGATTCTAATCCCATCTCTGACACTTAGCAGTTATATGCTCTTGACCAAGTTTTGCAAACTCCTTGAGCCTTAGTTTCTTCATCAGTAAAATGAGAGACTAGAGTCTCTCCCAGCACTATATCTATGATCCTAATTTGATTGAAGGGAAAAGAAAGAAAAACAAGCAAAATTTGTCAAGTGTGGGAGATATTCAAATTTTTTTTAATTAAAAAACTAAAAAAAAAAAACAAACAAAAAAAAGCCCACAAAAAACAAAAACATCACTGCTTCCTTTAACCAATACAGAAACAAGGATATGCTCACCTCTGAGGTTCAATATCACTGTCTAAATGACAGGAACCATTAGATAATTCATTTTCCTAAATCTTACAGCTAAATTGTTAGAGTTTCATTTCCATGTGGAACTAGAACTGAACATGGCCCATTTTTAAGATGGGGGACTCTTTGTATTTCCCCCTTTTAATTGTACTTGGGGGAAAAACAGTTACAATAACATTGAGCTTGATCAGTAAAAAGAACTTTTTTTACTCACATTATCTACTAAAGCTTTGTAACAGCCTTGTAAGTTGGGATCTGAAAATATTATTTTTCTATTTTATAGATAAAGAAAATGAAGCTCTAAACAATTAAGTAATAGCTAGAAAGTAACAGAGGTGATTCCAAACCTAGTATTCTTTCCACCAAACCATACTGCTAGAGAGCTGGCCAAATCTTTTTTCTTCAGTTAAAGGACTAGATCCTTGAGACAGAGTTTTTACTGCTCATGTTTTGATGGGGCTCAGATATGGAAGCAGTGTGTGAGAAAATGGCACTCTCAGTGAGAGCTTAAATAACAAGTTACCTTTCCAGGGACTGACTTACTGCCCTTATGTACATTCAATACAATAACCTCAGACTTCTCTATAGAGAACAACTTCCCTCTATTCACTCTCTGAGGGAGCCAAGTTAGGCACAGTTTCTCAGCCTTTTAAAGTGAAACTATTCTAAACCTTCCCTATTTTTCCATTCTTTTAGAGAAACTTCCACTGCCCCATGCTCTACCACTTCTTTAAAAGATTGACTACACCTATGGAAAATAGAAAATCTTATTTAACATAAAATCCTAATTCTTTTCTTCATGATTTTTCTTTTTGAAAGTAAAATCAATCTCATAGTCATTCCTATTTATGACATCTGACAGAATGTTTAAAACCCACAAATATTATTATATAATTGTGATAACACATGTTATATATTATATTAATTTTGAATAACACATGTTACATGAACAGACATTCATCAACCCTGAAAGAACACAGAATATGTCGTCAGCCAACAGAGAAGATAATTAAACCAATAATAAGCTAATTCTTATCAATGATTGTAAGAAAGAGATTTTTCCATTTTCTTCCTTATTTTGAGTTAGCAGTCATGTGATACACACAAACATAATCTATTTGTGGTTTCTTTTATTTGTTATCTGTGATCCAGCACTGACAAAAGGAACAGTTTTTGTTGTTGATTCTAAGAAGGCACTGGTGTTTTTTGTTTTGTTTTGTTTTGCTTTTTTTAATAAATAAAAAGATGGTAATATCTTAAAGCAATGAGAGTAAATCCTCCTTGTAAGGGCATTAACAATTTTTCTACATATGTTTATTTTGTTAGTATTTGTGTCAAATATGAACAAAAGGCATAATAACAGATTAACTCCTTAAATAGGTGAGAACCATAATTTATATCTTCAAAATCCTCCTTTCTTTTAGAGTACCTCCATAAGACTAATTAAAGAAGAGAGCAACTTCAGGATTCTAACATTCATTCTAAGCTGGAGGGTTTAACAGAGAGAATGAGTCTAGGGGACGCAGGTGCCAGACACTGTGTAGAATTTGCACTTATGCTCCATTAATCGCCTGCATATCTTCCCTTCTCCTTTCCTTTCCTCCCCCCAACTAAATCCCTCAGGAGACAGGAGAACAGCAGAGCAGCAGGCCCAGACTGGTACCCAGCAGCAACACCAGTAGCAGAAGTAGCCAATTAGCCTCTAGAATACAAAAGAGGGGGAAAAAAAAAAATGATGCAGTTACCTAGCAACCAGAAAGAGCAGAAACAGCTGTGGTGTAGCAGGCCCAGGCTGGTACCCAGGCAGTAACAGGATAGCCAATTAGCACACTGTATTTAATGCTGATGTGGTTTCCTAGTAACAAGCTGTAGAAGTCTGTCTGTTACATTTTCTCCCTCCCTTCTTCACATTTTCCTCAATCATACACAGCATTACTATTTGCCCTAATTACTGTTTCTCTACTGCTTCAAGCTGCCATTATTTTGTCCCCAGAGAGATTGGAAGAACTAAAAAAAAAAAAAAAAAAAAAAAAAAAAAAAAAAAAAAAAAAAAAAAAAAGATAAGAAAGAAAGAAAAAGAAAAAAAGTCTTCCAAAATAACAGTATTTAGTTTCAAATTCAGTTTAGTTGTAAGCCTTCAGATACCTTAAAAAAAAAAAACCTTTAGCCCCCCCCCCCCCCATACACATAGACAACAGCCAATCATGTGCTGTGTAAATGTCTAAATAGCCTGTGACCTTCCTTGAATGTTTGTATTTACATCTGGTCAAGGAAAAGGGTATTAAAAACATATCTTGCCATTTTAAACACATACTATATTTAAATTGAAAGCTCTATGCCCTTGAATTTGTACATAATGATTTTCTGAACCTTCCATCTGAAGTTCTCTACAAAACCACATAATATTTTATTATTTCTATACAGAAAGGAAACCTAGTTATGTTTTGGTTCTATGTATTTATTTAAACATAAGTACAAGATTCAGCAGTTCAAAAGCTCAATGAGCTGAGAACTCATTGTTTCCTTGGCACAGGTAAAACCTTGAGAAGAGTAGACACCAAATTCTGTTGTATTTAGTTGCAAAAGGGCTGAGACCACCAGGTTAGATTTATGTCACTAAAGTAATTAATTCACTGGGGTGGCATTATGTTGGGAGATGTAAAGAGAATGAATACAAAAACTCATAAATGCATAACTTGGCAACAATTGTGACATAAGGGTAAGAAATTATAGATATTCTAAAATATTCAGCATGTTTCTATGGGTAACACTGTGATTTCAGATTGCACAAGTCAGTTTGTATTATATAGTTCATATTTTTGTAGCATTTTACCATTTACAAAAGCATTATTTCCACAACTATCCATGAGGTTGGGAATATAATCCTTCTCCCCTCCCTCTACTTTCCCCCTATGTTACAGATTTAAAAAAAACAAAAAACAAACAAACAAACAAACAAAAAAAAAAAACTCAGGGTAAGGGGCAGCTGGGTAGCATAGTGGCTAGAGCACTAGCCCCAAAGTCAGAAGTTCAAATTTGACCTCAGACACTTAACACCTCCTAGCTATGTGACCCTGGGCAAGTCACAACCCCAAGTGCCTCAGCAAAAATTAATAAATTAAAAATAAAAAAAATAACTGAGGGTGAGTGGTTGGGTGTCTTGATCTATGATTAAGAAATTAAGAAGTATCATGTGGGATTCAAAACCAGTTCTTCTGCATAAACTCAGGGTTTCTTCCTCTTATTTTACATAGAGAGACATTTCCCATATTCCTCATAGGGAAGCCAACCTGTACAATATTTTTCTGAACAAATTCAATTGCACATTTTATATGATAATCTATGCATTAGACTCCTGGTGTGTGGGGAACAGCTCTCACTTAATATTAGTTTCTATACAGGAACAATCCATTGAGCTTTTGAGTAAAATATTATATGTCTGAAAAGCAACATAGGCTAGATGTTTCAGAAGCAAAAGTTAAACAATAACACACATAACTGGGCAAAATTAAACCCTGAAGAAAAATGTCTCTCACAGATGGTAAGAGGTCTTTTTGTTTTCCCTTATGGAAAACAGACTGGTATCTATTATTCTCTTTATTTGGTCTAGTAAACAATTGCGGTTTTTATTATTTAGGTATATTTAAGCCTCTAAAAACTATGTTGTTTGTGAAAAAAAATATATTAGCATATCCCCAAAGTCTTAAATTAGTTTTAAGTTACTAAAACTTAAACAATTTGGACTAAGACTTTTCAGATATGGTGTGCTATCATTATTTTAACATTTTCCATATTTTAAATATGGAATGTAAATTATAAGATTAATCAAGAAAATGCATTACAATGGAAAGGCTTTATAGAAATATCATTATCAAAATAGAAATGACACAGAAGGCAATGGATGTATTTCAGGACATCAAAAAGGGGTGATTACTATAAAAAAATATAAAAATGTTTGTTAAAATAATATCAAATGTGTTACAAAGCAAAAAAAAGTCTTGGATTTTGAAACTAAAGGAGATAAAGAGAGGGGGCTGACCTTTGTTTAGAGAGGAAAAAGGGATGGATAGGTAGAAAGAAAATGAGGACATAGAAAAGTGGGGGGAAAAGGGATATGCTAAAATAATAATAGAGTAGGGCATTTATTAAGTGCCTACTATATGTCAGTCACTGTGTTAAATGCTGTACAAATATTTCATTTGATCCTCAATTAGATCTTGGGGAGAGAAAAGAGGAAGAGAGAGATAGGAGACAGAGATAGAGACGAGAGATAGAGACGAGAGAGAGAGAGAGAGAGAGAGAGAGAGAGAGAGAGAGAGAGAGAGAGAGAGAGAGAGAGAGAATGCTCCCAAATCACACCTTTCCTGACCTGTTTGCTAATTGTAGAAATTCTCTAAACCACAATAAATCCTTTTCATAATCTAATATTGAAATACAAATACCCAGTTAAAGTTACAGTACACCAACATGTAAATAAATCAGAAAGTATATGGGCAGTGGTTCTGCAACATACTAACTTTCCTACTTGTGTCAAAGGATAGGGTACAATTGGATGACCTTTGAAGTCTCCTCTAGTTCTAATCTAAAATCCTATAATGTCCAATACTATGTCCTTTCAGTTTTAATAGAGGGAAAAGACTAGAAGTAGATGAAGAGAAGTTGTGACAGGGATGAAAAATGGACACAGAAGGAGGAAGCTAGAACTAGGAAGATAAATTTTTTACATTCAACAACTTTGCCAAGGATTTGGCCTATTTAATTTAGGCTGTGCACATGCCTATAGAAATGGGGAGGTGGAATCATAGATACAGACTTTTATAAGCGCTAAGGGAAAAAAGGGATCTTAGAAATCATTTAGTCGTGTCTCTTCATTTTACATTTGAAGAAATAAACTTGGTTATTTTGGTTGCTTTTAGTTTTGAACACTAGCATTTCAACTGGAATGTTTAATTTATAAATATTGTTAATAAGGGCCAACTTTGTCCCCGAAGGTTTCATTAATTGAATTACCTAAGTATTTTTTTAGACTATACTAAAGATTCTTTGAGGTGTTTCAGAATATTTTACACATATTCCTGTGTATTTATTAACTTTTAAGATTGTGAATCACATCAAAATTTTAAAGTGACAAAGATTTTCTCTTATCTGTTAGGACATGCTCAAGCTTCATCTGCTTTATCCAAATAAAATAATTCCTCTTTTTATTATTATTTCAACTTCAGGTACTATAGAAGTAATACTGCTATCTACCTGTAATAATTTACCCCCATTACCCCCTCCCTTTTCTTTCCAAACTACAACTCATTTTACTTTCCTCTTATCCTCAAGAAAACACCCCAAGCAAAATGTATAGGATAAAAATTAGGTTGCCATACTTCGATGAATACAGTTTTTGTATAATGTACTTATTGTTCTCTTGTTAAAGAGTAAGGATGCCTTCTGATACCATTCTTTGACTTAGGGCTCTCTTTCAGAGCATCTCTCTGCTCTATTTCAAATAAAGCCAACCTAATCTTTTTAATCTTTTGTACATGAAGAAGGTTTCACTTCTGCCTTCTATCATTTTTCACTACCCTTCAGGAACCCCACATTGTTAAGCTAGATCCTATTTTGAGATCAGATTTCAACTCTAATAGCATTATTAAATACCTTGCTTGGACCTATTTAATCTTCTTTACATTAAAATATAAGGTCCTTGAGGACAGGAACTATTCAGTGCTAAGTATAATAAACTCTTGATAGATCTTAATTGGTGATTATTCAATACCCATTAACCATATTTTTTTCCTTTCTCCTCCATCTCTTTCATAACATATATTTATTAACTTTGTGACTAACAATTATGCATTATAAATACCTCTGGAGTGAGTTTACCCTAATGCCAATATCTAGTAGATGTTACAATGCTAAAAAAAAAAAAAAAAAAAAAAAAAGTTCTTTTTTTGTCTATGTGCACCATTTATGTTAGTCTGTCCAATATCACATGGTCCACTTTTCTCAACATTCTTGCTAATGAAAAATGACTCTAACTTGAAAAATCATGTCATCTAATTTAGAACATATTCTTTCTTCTATGTCTTTAAATAACATACTGAGATCAAATCTTAGGATCTTACTATTAAACTTTTATGGGGCTTTTTTGGATTGACTATTTAACTTTATTCAACTTTTTCTTCTGTAATCAGGTTTTAATGAGTTTCTCTTACCACATGGATAAACTTAATTAATGAACCTCATTAACAGCTCAGCCTTGTGTTAGCATATTAAATGTTCCTTAACATCTTAAATTTATCCATTGTATACACTCAATTGTTCCCTTTCTGTAGTCCAGGAAATAGAAGTGCCAGATATTTGCCAGACATATCATATTGAAGTATTTCATTTTTTCCCCTGGTGATTGATTTTCTGATACTGAAATAAATCTACCATAACTATAAATAAGGATATTATCATCCATGGCATCATTTTGAAAGACAAGCATAACATCAGACACCACCCAGTTCTACAGGAGAAATGGAGCATTTCATCACAAGTCC
Source organism: Sminthopsis crassicaudata (assembly GCF_048593235.1). Lineage (NCBI taxonomy): Eukaryota > Metazoa > Chordata > Mammalia > Dasyuromorphia > Dasyuridae > Sminthopsis > Sminthopsis crassicaudata. The sequence goes on along the minus strand of NC_133619.1, from coordinate 76,251,931 downwards.
TTCTTCTAGCTGAGGTGCATTCTATTACTCCATCAGGTATTTTCTATCACCAGCTCACACATTTTCATCCATACTGTCTCTGACATCCAACTGCAAAGATTTACAACCATTTACTCTCTCACTTTCATAGACTGTCTCTTCCTTGATCCATACTTTCCCTTCCTTCTTTCATCTTTCCTATCTCAAAAAGACCAAACCCACTGAGAAAATAAGAAATGAGATGTTCTATAGTCAGGAGAACTGAATTCAAGCTAAACTGCCACAAATTTCCCAAACCCTGGATCAAAATTTAATTTCTCTGGCTAGGCCTCAGTTTTCTCAGCTTTGACTACAGACAAAAATGATTACTTATTTTTAGGAACAGAATATAGAAATATGATGTCATTTTTAATGTAAATTTGCTTGGGGATTTTACAGGAAATCCCCTATATGAATTCAAGATAATTCTTAGCAGAAACAGCAACAACCCAAAAGGTAGAGACAGGAAAACAGAATATGACATTTCTGTAATCTCCTTGAATTAATTACAGCTTTTGACATCTGGGGCTTTTTAAGACCTTTCCCAATACTTCTTTTGGCATACAAATAAAGTGGCTACCATTTACTCCCTTTGACTTTAAACTAGAAACTCAAATTCTCTTAATACTTAGTTGTAAAGGGGAAAAAAAAATCTATTTAACATTTCTCTCTTTCTAAATTATTAACATCTCTTTAGTGTTCCACACTGAAGTATGTAGCAAAGAGAATTAACCAAAGATTGTTTCGGTTTCTACATGAACTCAAGAGCTCTAATCTGTATTAGGTACTGTGATCTGACCTACAACAAGCCTCATTCCTCAAATGGTCTTCTGGACTCCAGGAGATAGAATGTCCCACATTAGCTAGTCTGGTAGCCACAAAACTGGTCTATAAAAAGGTAAATCGTTAGTTCTAAGTAAACTTAATTGAAGCAAAGAGCAAAGAGGTAAAGGTCAATAAAGTGATAAAATAATTACCCCTAATAATATGACAAATATATTTCTTATTGTCTTAAATGTCTTTAATTTTTATAGAGAACTTGTGGTCTCTAGATTTATCTTGAAGTGATTAAAAGTTAATTTAGGTTTTTTGTTAAGGTACCCTATAAAAAAGCTTAATTTGGGAGGAGGTTGAAATGATTTACTAAGATTTCCATTTTCCATGCTGCCGCTGTATTCACTCTGGAATGTATAGACATGGCTATAAAAAACTTCAAGCCCTAGCTTCAAAGCCCACCTCTGATGCCTATTACCCATGTGAGCCTGGGCAAATCACAAACTCCATGTACATCAAATTTCTCATGTTTAAAATAAGAGTTTAGACTGGATGGCCTCTGAGATTCCTTCTAGTTTTAAATCTATAATCCTATCATCTTTAAGGCCTGTGACTATAAAAAATATTTTCCTGTTATTATTTACAGTACAATTGCTATGGTTTCCATGTTCTAAAATGTTTTCCTTCAATACATAAATTCAAACAAAACGCACCCATCTGCTGATGAGAACTTAGATTTTAGAGGTGGGAGATGGAATGAAAGGATCTTCCCAGGATCTCTTGAATTCTATTAGTCTATTATATATCATATATATATTGCTCCTACATTAATATGAATTGTCAAATTATGTTTAAACTGATAATATATAAAACGCTGATTTTAAAATAACTTTTTATTCCTAATTTAATGAAGCATTCAAGAAATAGCAAATTTACATTTCATTTTCAGTGAGGGGAAAATGACATTCTAAAACACCACTTTGAGGTGAGATAGGATACTGGAAATAGGCAAAAATAATTTTAGTGAAACTATAACTAGAAGTAATGCTTGTTTCACACCCCCATAACAAAAATGTAATGAAAGGAAAACAGAAAGAACAGCACAAATGCTAAAAGGGGTGTTCCTAGGATATATAGGCACTAGAGTTTTAAAGGTTGTATGTGTGTACTTATGCACGTGTGTATGTTTTATGTTGGAGATAAAATAAATCATGTCTCCATTTTATGGACTTTATTTTACAGAGAACTTATTATTTTACCTCTTCTGTTCCATTTCTGACCTTGTTCCTTCACCTTTTCCTTTTCCTACCTTCCCCCATAGTATTAACGCCCAGGCCATTAGTTTGAACATATTCCTAACTTTAAAAATCATTTAGTTTTATTGTCTGGTCCCTCCAGGGCAGAGAGTTTGAAGGAATCAACCTAGAAGTAGCTTGCCACACAGAGACATTCCTGCCAAGGTACTGAACACTATCTTTATGGAGATGAAAACAAATAGCTCTTAAATCTCCAAGGTAAGCAAATCAGCAATATTGGCGATTTACTGGAACCCTTTGTTTGTACAGAGGCCAGGGAAAGCCTCACAAGCCTTTATTTATTCCAACTTCTTCCTGGTTCTCAAGGCTCAAAGTATATGCCATACTTCTATGTACTTCTAGCAACTAATCATAAACTTCTTTACCATCCCCCAACCTCTCCTCTTCCGGGATGGCCCTCTCTGCCTATACTTTCAAGGGAGGCAGAGACTGGAATTGTCAATATGGAATTTATGATAGCCCTGGGTTAGAGTGGCTGGATTAAACCTCCACCCAACCAGAACCCATCTATCCTGCTCAGCTTTTTTAACCTCCTCCAAACATTTGGTCAGCAGCTCTCCCTGTATTTCTCACTTATATCAGCAGATTTTTTTTTTCTCTCTCTCTCCAGAATCCCCCTTGCCATGTACTCTTATCCCTCTCCCCTCCAAGTTTTACTCTTTTTTCCCCGTCTATGTTTGGATTTAATTTAATTCTATCGTTCACACTTCCTCCATTATTCTTGGTTCATCTACGCCACATAAATTACCACCTTTTTTTCAGTTCCCCCTGTGCCCCATTCACACCAAATCCAAATAAATACTTTGCATTCCCATCCATTTAGTCTGAATTAATTCTCTCTCTTTGCTCTCAGACACCTATCTTTCCTTCAAAAGATTTTTTTCCCCCTGAGGAAGTTTTCACAGGCAAACTGTTTCTCCAGGACACAAGGTGATAACTTTCTCTTTTCTTCAGAGGATAAAGCCATCAATATCACTGAGGACCACAAACAACTTCAAAGGACCATTAATATGTATCAAATACATACCAATTAGTGATCACTCTCTCACTTATTTTCATTGGCCAGTCTAGCTTGTGCCATCTTCTCCCACTCAATTTTTACTTTTCAGGGGACAAATTGTGGGAGGTGTTTGGGTGGGGAGAGAGAACAACTTCATTTGAGCAGACAGGATTTTACCTGGGTGTAGACAATCCTGCCATCTTGTTGTGTACGTACTCTGGGTTCCAAGAGGCATTTCTAGCCTCAGTAAATACTTATAATCCTTAGTTTATAAGAAAAACTTCCTTAGTTCAGTCTCCTACTGTGGGATGTGGCTCCTGATCTAAAGTATCAAGATAGGTAAGTAAATTCTGAACCTCTGAAGTATGTGTTTGTTTGTTTAAGATCACTGATGGGGGAGAAAAGGATCTTTACTTTCCAAAGTTTTCTTGAAGACATGACCTGACAGGACTGGTATTCAGAGGATTTTACTGGAGCTAGATTCATAACCAAAGATTCTGCTCATATAAGGGAAATGACCTATACCCTTTTCCAACTTACTCCTCCAACTTTTCCTCCTGCCTTCTTCAGGTCATTGAAGAGGAAGCAAGATGAGAAACTTAGGAAGCCAAGTTATCTAACAATTCCATGTCTCCTCAATATTTTAAAAATCATTGACTAAAATCTAAAAAAATTTAAACCCACTTTTAAACATAAAGGTGCTATAAGAACAAGAGATATCTCAGAACAGTAATAGATTAAGAATCAACAGAGATAGGTTTGGCTTAGACAGAAACAAGGTCAGATTCTGAGATCTAGTGACTAAAAAAACCAACCACTCAATTGCAATATATGAAGGTCACTATTCTGATGAGCCTACGGCATTATAAAAGTATGCCTCACGAGAAGATTTACACCAACCGTGAGCCATATGGGAAATTAAGATTTTGACTTAAAGGGGCATATGTCTTAGTCCTTTGCTGGCAAAGGAACAATATCAGATGTGGCTCATCCTAATTCCCAGCCTCCTGTGATAAAGATTTAGAGGTCAAACATTATGGCTGTATCTTACTTGTATTGTGCCCTATCTCATTCTTTAGAACTTTTAAAAAATATTCATATTCTTCCCTTCCTAAAAGCTCTGAAAGATTAATTTCAGATAAAAGGTCAGTGTCATTTTGGTTGGGATAGGTTCTGTAAGTCCCAAAGCCACTTCTTTGAGATTATGTCCATAAACCACCAAATACTTTCAAGAAAAGTGATCAATACTTATTGACTTCAACTTCCTCTGAGTTGGCCACCCAATTTTGACATAGAATTTATCTTGTTCCTAACCCTCATATTGTCTCAATTGTGACTATCTCAATCACAAAGACTACAAATGATTGCCTAGAGCAATCATCACTATATCATCACCACCACCCGTACTGATTACAAGAGTCATGAAAATACACCCACTACAAGATTTCAACATTTTCTTTACAGGAATAAATGCACTCTGATTCTGGGCAGACTTCACTAAATTAGTTTAACTCCATGATGCTCTTTGGCTTAAAAGACTGATCTGGCTTCAAGTCTTCTATATCAAGGAGGTCCTAAAGAAACATACAGTCCCTCCATACCACACACATTGCAATGCAGGCACATGCTAGCAATTTTGTAGTAACAAGCTCATTATAAAGCTATCTTACCATCTCCCAGAAATGCAAGAACCAGAGAACAATGCAAAAGAGGAAATGCCAATTAATTACTGAATGATCACATCTAATGAACTCTGAAATTCCCCTGCTGTTGGTGAGTGATAAAAATCAGAATTGCTGGAGGAACTAGGGCTAGTAAAACCCTAAGTCTATTTTAACAGTGAATACATGGAAGGATGCCTCCTATAAAAAAAACAACAACAAAATATAAACAAAATAAAACCAAACCAAACACAATACCCAAAGTTCTATAATCACATACACATGAATTAATGACAAAAGCCTAAATACACAAAGAGCTCACAAGATGGCAGGCAGATGCCTACAGTGGCCTACATAACTAGATTGCTGCTACTTTCTTTTGTGGAAAGGGTAGATTACCTAAATCCCATCACAAAGAATAAACTTCACCAAATTTATAAAGGTACTTCACTGTCAATGAACAGCAACCTCCTAAATGACCTCAGAGACCTAGTGGTCCAACCTATATCCAAAAGACATCCCTTCTACAATCTTGAAAAAAAGTCATTTCCATTTGTATCTCTTGGGAAGGGATAATTAGTACCTCTGTATACTTTAGGACAGCCCTAATTTTAGGAAATGCTTCCTAATACCAAGCCTAATATCACCTCTAGAACATATGACATCTTGAAATCTGATATCAAAAAACCAGCCATTCCTTTCCCCTCACTTCCCACCTCCCACCTCCCACCGCCATATCCTTCTTAGAAGTAGCCTATGGAGTAAAACAAGCTTCAGAGGAGTAGTGGGTCCCTTCCCCTGTGGGTCTAAAGGGGGAAAAAGGAGAGAAAACACATGTGTCCTACTTGTACCACTACCTGTGTGAGTCCTCTGGTGGGCCTTTAAGTGGGAGCTTTTTGTATAAACCTTCCGGCACCCGTTAAACTGACAACGGTGAACCCTCTTCTTGTTTTCTGGGGAGGCATCAGCCCCCATTCCTCCTTGTTCACTGTCACTCTGTCCACTCTTTACAGTCCCAGCAGATGCCACTGCGGCTGCGGCCGCTACACCTCCCACCTTTACTGAACTAAGCGAGGCCTTTTTGGCCACCAGTTTCAAAGTCACTGTGCCATCTACAGCTGAGAGAGTCTGTGAGGTTTTGACCAAATGGCGGCTGAGCTCGGGGGAAGAAGGAGGCGTTAATGAGGTCACTGCATTGAGTTGGGCCTGGTTGACTGCTGTGTAGCTGTCTAAGGAGGAACTCGGAGGCTGCAGGCTGAGGCAGGTCTCAGATAGCAGCTTGTCCCGGGAGAGCAGGATGTCCACTGCGGAGCTTTTCTCACACGTGGATGCTTCCATGGGGAGCAGGAGTGGATCCAGGCGCCGGAAGCTTTCCTCAATGCTGGGGTGGGGAGTGGCATGAAGGAAGCAGTCCAAATCCTCACCAAAAGTTTCTGAAATCCTCCTGGGCTCTGTCTGCAAGTAGCGTTCCAATTCGAGGCATGTCTGCAAGAAAAGGAAAGAAACAGCCATCAGAAGCCAAGAACACCAGGAGCCTACTTGCTGGCAGAAGGTGAAGGAAGAAATTACAAGAAGGCATTTCATGGTCAGAACCAGGGCATCAAGGCATAACATTCTCAGTCTTCTCATGGGATCTTACGCTGATTCTCAGAGGCTTATAACAGGTCAAATACTATTACCCCAACTAGCTGGATGGGAAAATGGGAACTCAAAAGTGGGTGCCTAACGACACGTCAGAGATGGAGGAGGACCCACAAAAGACAATCTCCCTTCTCCTAACTCAGTTCAAAATACTCAACCATTATTTTAAGGTGGCGCAGTGGATAGAGCATCAGCCCTGAAGTCAGCAGGATCTGAGTTCAAATGTGGCCTCAGACACTTGACTCTTCCTAGCTATGTGACCCTGGGATAAATCACTTAACCTCAATTGCCACAGGGGGAAAAAAAAGAATCACCAAACCAGCACTTTGAAGCTAGAAGAAAGATCAGAGATCAGTTAATCTAAAAACTTCATTTCACAGCTGACAATTTTACATATCTGTAGTACTGTATAGAATGTTTGGAGTTCAAAGAGACCTTAGAGATAGTCTAGTTCCAACTAGCCCATTTTACAGATGAAATAACTGCTCAAGTTTAAACCAGTTTTAGAGGTGACTCCCATGTGAACAAGAAATAGGGAAATCAAATTATAAACCCATCCTAGTAAGAGTAAGCCTTCCTCTTGTCTGATATTCTCCTTTCAAGTAACTATTAAGTAGGCAATAAAAATAAAAATCAAGTTTCTCTGCTCTCTCCCAAACATTGTCGTATTTCTACCAATATTCTTTAACTGAAACACAGTATCTCTGGTAAACAAGAACTAAATCATTTTTATAAGTACCTCTTGCAGATAGTATGATAAGGATAGCACTGCTACTGTTTCCAAAAACAATTGCAACATGCTTTGCAACAACCTTATATGTGAATCCTGTTACAATTGTTTAGAGTCCTTGACCACATTATAAAGTAGCTTCATATACAGTTAAGTTATCTGGTAAAGATATATCTCAATAAAATCCAAAGCTCCATTTCTTACATGACTCTCAAAAGTATAGAAAAGAAAAGTCCAAAATGTTCATCACATCTGAAATTCTTGAGCCATTATTAAGCACAAATCTTTGGAACAGCATGAAATTGTCTTCTAAGGCATGTTTGACCAAATAAATGTCATTAAAAACCCTTCTTAATTGTTATTGTTTTTAAGGACTGAGGAGAACTCAATGGAGAAGCATTAGGATAGTGCACAGAAGGTTAGTTCTTCTAGTGAGGAATACCTACGTGCAAATCTTGCTTCTGACACGTATTAGCCATATGATATGGGCAAAATGCTCAGAGCAATCATGTAAGCTATCAGTTATCAGAGATGAAAGGAGTTTTTATTTTAGAAAGAAAATGAAAATTTTCCAAATAGAAAAAGTTCTGGATTTGGAATCAATTAGTCCTAAGTTTAAATATGAGTTTTATAGCTTCCTATCTATATGGTCTTGGGCAAATCACAACCTCCCTGGCACTCGGTTTCTTCATCTATAAAATGAGAAGGTTGAGCTATACAACTTCTAAGGTCCTTTCTAGCCCTTTAATTGTCAGTAATAATTCAGAACCTTCATGTCAATCTGTTCACACTTGACCAAATGTAGAACAATCACAGTCAGATATTTATAACAAAAAAACTGGAGGGAGAAGGAAGGAGACTACCACTGTATTTCCATATTACTGTTTTCAAATCTATTTTTTAAAATCAGATGTTCTGTCTTTAGGCTTTTATTCTCAATCATTTATCTAATCTGTAATGTACCTGTCAACAAGTTAAATATGTCTCTATTTTTGTGGCATTTACAAAGACAGAACAAAAGAGGGAAATCAGCCTTCTGGTAGAACTCTGCATTATTAGATAAAGAGACCAGATTTGAGCTTTGAGGTGCCTTTGGGCATCACTGTTACTTAAAAAAAGAGATTATGCATAAATAAGTGATTCCAACATTCATTCAACACCAGCAGAGTGCACAGCACTCTTCTAATATGACTATTAACACTGGTATTAATAATATCACCTTCAGGCACTTGGAAGGAAGAAGTTTAGAGAGAAGGAAAAAAAGAGATCACTCATTCTTCTCTTTAAAGGGCTTGGGATCCAAAACTTTACATATGTACAGGGGACAAGTTTAAGCAATGAGAATTGAACAGAGATTTTCCTGGTGACAAAACAGCATTTATTCTACTTTTGGTTTGTTGTTTTTAATCTGATCCTTAAATGCATCTATCTACCTCTATGAGTCATCATCAGTGAAAGTTAAACACCCTCTTGGTTTCTAGGAACTGTCTTCTTTAACTTTTCCTCCTCATTCTGTCTGGAATATTATACCAGAAAATTCTACCTATGCACGCTGCCAAAATAGTCCTGGCTATTTTTTCCAGTAGTCACATACCTAATACTACTGTTCTATTATAAAAAATCTTTTTTTTTTTTTTTTTGGTTGGTCTGATCATCTTAATCTAAAACATAATAGGTGACTCCTTTGTCTCCTACCATCTTGATCATACCAAGGCTATGTATGTCAAAGGGCCTCTAAGTTACTTGCTTTTGAGGACCATATGCTGATTGGATCAAGCCCAATATTCCCTAAAGACCTCAACAGTACAAGTTTTGCTGATGTCAACCTATATTTCTGTAAGTGCAAGGGCTCTGTTGGGAATTATACAGCTCATCCCTTCCATCCCCAGCTTAAATCAAAAAAGCAAATTTCCTCAGCTTTCCTATTCCAAGCAAGAGGTAACTTCTCTCTTTGAAAAGGGGAATAAAATGAAACAAAGCAGAACAAAATAATTGCCATCCTCTCCCACCATCCAAGTTTGTGTACTATAAACACCAAAAAGCTTCAGTTTAAATTTGTATCTATTTCACTATAAATTATAATTATTTTATGTTTAAATTTTCTTCACCAAATTCCCCAAACATCTTTATTGTTATCCCTCTAGCTTCCTTTCATTTTCTATGTTTTCCTTTACTTCTTCATTTCTCTTTCCTTTTTCTCATACCAATCTACCTGAAAAATAGTCTGTTAGAGATCAGTTAATCTTCTCCTCATTCATATTACAAATTGAAACTAACTTCTCTCAGAAACCCTTCCAAAGGTCATGGGTGACAGTACAATGCACTGATATTTCCAAAGCACATTTTCAAAATCAACATTAAACATTTCTGCTATTTAATACCTCAAGATTATAATCTCTTTAAGAGTTGTCCATGGGGGCAGCGAGGTGGCACAGTGGATAGAGCACCAGCCCTGAATTCAGGAGGACCCGAGTTCAAATCCGATCTCAGACACTTAACACTTCCTAGCAGTGTGACCCTGGGAAATCACTTAACCCCAGCCTCAGAAAAAAAAAAAAAAAAAAAAAAAAAAGTTGTCCATGGATTTTTAAAAATTGTTCTACATCAGATGTTCAATCAATGTTGACTGAATAAACATTTTTCAGTCACTTACTATGTACCTAGAACTATGCTTGATGTTGAGGGAGATATCACAATAAAAAAGACATGACTCCTGCTCCTGATGAGTAAGAGAAAATGATAATTGCTTAAAGAGTTACAAATGAGATGATGGAGAAGTTCTGAAGGAAAGATCATTTCTGAATTGGGGGGGGTGGAGATTTGCAAAAGATTCCATGGAGAAAGCACCTCATGATCTAGATCTTGCAGGATGAGTAACATTCAAAGATGTAGGGAAAGGAGGGGAGGAAGTGTTCCAAGTATAGGAAATGGTAAGTAAAAAGTGAAGTAATGACTACCTAAAATAAAGGTGAAGATACAAAGGTAGGTTGAAAGTTCTTCAATGCCTGGTTAAAGAATTTCAAATTTATGTATTAGGAAATAAGGATTTATTAAGCCTTGGGAATCATTGGAATGATACAATTTGATTTATGATTTATAATCTAAAGGAAGCATAAAGGAAAAAGAAACTAAAGAAGGGAGAAATTGTTTAGGAGTTGAAATGAGAGCCTAAAATAAGGTGAAGAAATGGACTTGATTCTTATTTTGGAAGTAAACTTGATAGTACTTGGCAACCAATTGTATACCGTAGGTGAGGGACAAAAGGGGGAAAAATGACATGGATTTCAAAGGAAATAGGTTTTAAGTATAGGTAGCTACTTGAATGATGGTGCCATTAACAGAAAGAAGAGGGAAGAAGAGTCACTCTTGGAAATATACTTGATAGTAACTGACAAATGATTAAATGCTGGGGGTAAGGGACAAGAAGTTTAAAAAAAGAAGACAAGTTTCAAAGGAAATAGGCTTTGGAATGAGTTAGAATTTAAATGTTAAATTAACAGGTTTTTTAAAAAATCTTTTGCAATTGTAGTCAAACAAAGAACAGATAGATATTTTAGACAAAAACAAGATGAGTTCTAAAATGTATTGGAAGTAGGATAAGGAAGATTTAGCTTAGCAATCCCTAGAGTTCCAAAAAGTATGGGGGGCATTGAAAAGAGAGGGAGCTTAAGAACAGTTCCCTATGTTAGGGAAAAAAAATCTCCTATGTTAATTGAAACATAAATGTGATATTGCCTCAGATTAAATATTGACATCACAAAGCTAAGAAGCAAAGCTAAGCTTTTTGTAATGGAAAATAACTAAATCACCCTATGTTACCTCAAACTAGGCATGTGTGAAAGTCAAGCAGAGACCATTGTAAAAATTTTCAGCGTGAGTATATATTTATACTTCAGAAATTGGAGAGTGCACAAACTGAGGATCGACTTAATATTTTGCTAATTCTTTAGACTTCAGAAAGTGATAGATAAAATGTTAATAATGAAGATTAAATTTAAAAGTGTGGCTTGCATATATATATATATATATATATATATATATATATATATATATATATATATATATATATATATATATATATTTTTTTTTTTTTTTCCTGCAGAGCTGGTTGTTAAAAAACAACTTATCCCTGTTTCTAACTTTCCTGGCTCTCCTCATTTGATTAGTGTAGTACTTGAAACACAGAAATTTTCAAACTATTCAAAGCCCTATTTGATGTAAAAATAGCCTGCAACCTGACTGTGTCCACTCTAAAAAATATGGTATATTTACCTCTGTGCTTTTCAATAGAGATACACAAGGTGGATTCAAAGCTATTGTTCCAATGTTGAACCAGGTTCATTAGACCTACCCATTAAATCAACAGTCACTCAATCAATAGTTGAACAATTTCTATTCTGTTGAACTAAGGAAGTGCCTTACCTGAAATATGCCCAAGTGGGATGCTCATAAATAAAAATCAAAAGAATTGAATCTTACTATTGAATTTCACTGAAGTAATCCAGAGTTAATATAGCAATAGATCCATCTAACCAGTGTCTGCAATTTGTAATCAATCAGCAGTTATCTAGTAGCCCTTTGGTGGAGTTCCCCCAGGTATTCCCACTTCCACATATTCCCAGGTAAAGAAGTATGATCCCAAACCCTAGGACTGCAAAATATCATTTGGGGCAGTTCTAGGGAAATGAAAGGGTATGGAATATAAGGGGACTGATGATATGGTCTCTTAGTGATTCTTGATCACTTAGATATCCTATCCCTCTTCTCAGATCTGGAACATGATTGACTTAAAAACACATTCAGCAAAGATGAATAAGGCATGAGCTGTGGTTCCTAGGCTGAATGTTAGCCCAGATAATTGCACTTTGCCTGAGTAAACAGCACCTGAAGATTTGATCTCCCAAGGGATGCCCTTTTCTGTCCTTTATTACTAACAGTTCTGCCCTGAGTGGTTAACCATGGTGCCACAACCCCAAGTGAGTCTGAAATACAGAAACAGAGGGACTAATCCCTGGTTTGCCCATACCCTTTCTCTTGGGGTTGTTATCATGAATAATTTACTTTTTTGTGCTTTGAGATCCTCAAGGGCATCTTAAAATGGAAAGTTGAAATTAACATGGAGAACCAAATGTCAGCCCTCAAGAACTTTGGGGTTGCTATTTACTAAAATCTCAGGCATACTTTTTTTGGTTTCTCTAACTCCTATTTGCCAATTTTTCTATTTGCTTATTTTAAACCATGGGTTAACCTTTTTTTTTTGTCATAAATCCCTCTTCAGAATAATGTTTTTTGAATAAATGAAATGCTAAATTAATGATAGGAGATTAATGAAAATAAATATGTAATTACTTTCCCTTCCAACTTCCAACTTCATGGAATCATTGCATTTACCAATATGCCCCTTACTTGACACACTTATTACAATCCATCTGGTTTTTGCCTTTTAGATCCTCCTTGAATTCCTCAAGAAATCTAAATTGATGAGATCATAGAAGCCTACTTCACACACCTCCCTTCGTTTGTACTCTGGCATTTGCAGTTATCAGAATTGGAGTTGAGATAGGAAGAATGGTCAATACTTGTTGAGGTCTACTACCATTTTCTTCCAAAGGGGAAATTTTAAAATATGCCTAAATGATCCTTCCCACAGTTACCATGGTCTTCTGTCACAGAACTATACAGTAACTTAGATACCTAGACCCTGAATCCCAAAGATGTTTAAAACTAGATATTTAATTGAGGGAAAATGTGATCTTTTTGTCTCAGGTCAAGGATTTTAAAATGGGGTTAGGCGACAAGTGGTCTTAATACTGGCCTACATCATTTTATATATACATATATATTGTGTATATATATTTGTATATATATATATATATGTACACATATACATATATTCCCATGTATAATATATATCCATATATTGTTTATGTGTGTTTATATTTTTCATACACACACACACACACACACATATATACACATTTAATCAAATATATACACATATATATCCAGAGAGAGAGAGAGAGAGATCCATATGTATCATATATCCACATATTATGGGTATAAATTAGTTATAATAAGCTATTCAAAAGTTAGGAATCATTTTCTGAGATGTTTTAAAAACCAATAGCTAAGCAACTTTTCTTTTGACTTTCATTACTAGAAGGTATTTGAGTGGAAGGTCAGAAGTAAATGAAATTCCTTTAGGAAACATGGATAAGCAAGTAATATCTTAGTGAGGTGTTCTTCTTACTGCATTTTTTAAGCAATCAGGTGGGAGGAAACAAAGCCATCTATAGTACACCCCAGAGGTACAATAGTATTACACATTACTGTCAGACTTGCTGAACTCCACAGAATAACCAAAGTATTGTAACCAATGTAAGACTTCATTTCTTCAGATAGCTTCTCACATCAACTAGTTGCTTGAACTGAAATTGAATTTACATTTTCCCTTTAGTGATTTGCAAAATCTGAGAAACAATGTTGTGAACATTAATTTAGTCCAATGTAAACATGAAAATGCTGAAATTTATCAAAGCTGTTCCAGAGTTTTCTTTTCCCAGAACTGTTTTCAAAATTGTTATTGTGGGTTTTGTTCCCTTTCCTTGGGTTGGGAGAAGGGGAGAGCAGGGTAAAAAGGGAAACTATTTATTGAAAATATTTTTCTAACCTGGTACAAATCAGTTTCTTTTTTTTTTATTTAAATAGTATTTTATTTTTCCATTTACATGTAAAGATAGTTTTCAACCTTAATTTTTAAAAAAGATTTTGATTTCCAATTTTTTCTCTCTCCCTCTTTTACCTCCCCCAAACTGCAAGCAATTTGATATAGGTTATACATGTACAATCAACAAATCAAGTTCTAAATAACCGTCCCATTTCATCCTCCGAGATTTCATAGCATCCTAAAGCCTGGAGCTCATCTAATTTAATCCTTTTACTTTTAGATATGTGAAGCTTAGGTTCTAGAAAGAGAATAATGACCAAGGTCATACCTCAAACATCCAGCTAGGACTACAACCTGACAATATGTCTTTAGCTGCCACTGTGGAGCAAAGAGCCTGCATTAGATATTGGAGTAAGTTGTAATGGCATAGAGTTCTGACCAAAACAGGAAGCAGCAGTTTTAAAGGTTTAGATCAAGCCCAAATTGGTATTTTAATTTTCTTTGCACTTCAACATATATTCAGGTGGTTTGAAGGGGTAGACGGTTTCTTTCTCTATTCCCCAAAGACACTTGAAAATTAACCCATGTTCCCCTTTTGTGGGATCACAGATTTGGAGCTGGAAAAAAACTTAGAAAACTATGGGTCAACCCCCACCTCCATCACTTTACAGATAAGGCAACTGAGGTACAGAGCAATTAATATGTGCCCAGCATGAAACCTTGAAATGGGATTTATGCCCAACCTTCTCCAGTCACTACTCCAATCTGCTTCTTGCTTCTCTGCATTTCAGAAATATACGTTAAAAGAATTGGCACATTGGCTAGATGTTCTCTGAAGGACTTAGGGGAAAAAATGAACAAGACTTTTCCTAGGAAGAAAAGTGCATATGTTTTAACTTTAGTGGTACAATGAATCCCATGTCAGTAAGACTAGATCCATAGAGGGATCACAGAATCTTAGTAAATAGAAATATGAGGAGGGGTGAACTCACACCAATAAACCCACAGATTCATCAATGTGTATAATAGGAAAAAGTCCACTTGGGAGAAAAAGACAGCCCATTGTCCTACACAACTGTTCCCTCATCTGGTTCACTGTTCTTTTGGCTGTGGTTTTCTAGGTGATGAACAAGAAAGGGTTCTCAAATTCTTCCCCATTCCTACCAGTCTACAAATCACAAAGAACAATAGTCCCTCACTGTTATTTAGGATTAGGGGAAAAAAAAAAAAAAAGATTCCAGGTGCTGGATAGCTTAACTAATTCCAGAATTCAAATCATGAAAAACTATCACTGGTATATATGATTATAGATTATACTATTTCTGAGAAAAAAGATCGGATAATATCCTAACCCAGAACCAACCCCATTCTCTACTTAGTATGAAATTTAGGACCACTGGAGCATAGACCCATCTGTTACTATCCAGACAAAGAAGGAGTCTGACAATTCTCTCCATCTTTTAACTTTCCTTTATATTTGATGAGGCAAATACAGTATAAATATTTTATTTTAATGCAATAATTCATCCTAAGAAGAATGGGGGGAAAAGTGCCATGAGAAAATAAACTTAATCTTAGATCTGGATGGGAGGGAGACAGAAAGAAGGCAGACAAAATGTGGAAGGCAGAGAAAGTCCCAGAGGATGAACTCATTCAGCCTAATGACAAAGCCAATTGGTTCTGGCTCCAGAAAGAGAGGACTCTATCTTTCCTCTTCACTCTGGCCTAAAGACTTCTGAAGAGCCGATCACTTTAAGGAAGGAAGACTACCCAAGAACAACAATGGCCCTGACCAGCTTTTTGTATGTAGTAGTTTTTTTTTTTTTTTTTCCCCAGCTTCCCCATTAATTTTCCATAAAGAGCAGTTTTCTCGATGAGCCCTTGTCAGGCGAGGCCTGATGCTTCAGAAACCTGTAATTATTCTTGGTTCCCCACCCCCCACAGCCTCTGCACCTGTGTCAGTTCAAGACACCAGCTGGCCACATCTTGCCTCCTGCCTTGGAGGTGGGGGTGGGGAAGGCAGCCCTAGTTGAATTTTCCAACCAGCAGAGCCCACCACCCTCTCCCAAAATGGAAATCTGTATTTGACAACAAAAATAAAACACATGGGCACACTCCTCACCAATCTCCTCCCATCCCCCACTATGTCTTGCCAAAGGAAATAAACAAACATTAATGGCCTTTAAAATCTCCATTCAAATCAACTATGTTAAAAACAAACAAAAACAACAACAACAAAAAAAACATTAAAAATGGGGAAAGCTGACAAGGGGTTATTAATACTCTTCTTACTACCCTTACGCTTTTTCCCCATCCCTGCCTGCTGCTAACTTTTCAAGAAGCCGAGACTCTTTCTTTCACACACATACACACAGAGTTCCCCTCAACCCAACTCCCCAAATCCCTTTGCACTTAACTACTTAGACAAGGGGGAACATGCCGAACACATTACATCACCTCCCCTTTCCTCTTCCAAATCACTAGTAGGGGCTGACTCAGGCTGTTGGTATTTTTTAAATAAGCCAGTTTCATTCACTCCCTCCCAAGATATTGTTATTCCCTTTTTGGTTGGGTTAATTAAGTACACATTCTCTACCTCCTCCTAACTTCCCTCCTTCCCCCACTCCCATTCTCCCCCCCAAAAAAATTACACATACAATTTCATCCTCACTAAAAACACACTTGTATGTACACACAAAAATTAGATTTCCCAGGAATAACATGTTCCAGTCCCAAGAGACCTTTCACGGCAGAGGTAATTTAATGGGTAGTGATCTTCTCAGTGAGGCTTTGTGATCCCTACTTATATTCTTGGTGAAATGTCCAAGATAAAAAAAGTTAGAAAGGGGGCATAGAGTCAGTGGATGTCTATAGGATCAACTGAGCTCAAGACACCAAAAAGTAGCCAGTGAGTCACCAGTGATTATGCTCTTTTACAAAACAGACCTGATTTGTGTAACTTAGAATCATCACTCTCACATGCACCCACTGCACCCACAAAAGCTCATTTAAGTGGGCCCAAACAGACATATTCAGCCCTAGGCTGCTAGCTTCAGCTGCTGCTGCTGTTGTTTGTCTTTCATTCTTGAAGAGGATCAAGACATCAGGAAAGCAATGCCATGACTTGCTTCTGCTAGAGTAGCTATCTTGTCCCTTCCTTATCTAGAATAGCCAATACTACCACAGACTTACATAGCAAAAATAAATCTATAAACATTAATAAGCACCTACTATGTACCAGACATCGGGTTGAGCATCTAAAATGCTTCCAGTAAGTGGGGATCTATTTAAATTATTGACAGAAGCTATTACTAGAAGAAAAAAACACTAGCTTGGGAATTCTGGGAACTAGCTTTGCGACTTTGGGCAAAGCTAGCTTTATCTGCCTAACTCTGTTTCCACCTTTTTAAAACAGGGGAACTGGGCCAGAAGATCTCTAAGGGTCCCTTCCAGCCCCAGGAATCTATAAGCCTTTTAGTTAAGAGGAAAGTTCTTCCTGTGAATTCACAATTTCAGAATTTCACATGGCAATTACTAACAAAGGATCACTTTTTTTTCTTTGTGATTTCATCATCTTAGGGAGCTCCCAGTAATTCCCTTTACCAATTTTCTGGCCAGCTCCTTCTCTGCAATTTAAAATCTTGAAAAGTTTCTGGGGCACAGAGAGGTTATATGACTTCTCTGTAGTTCCCCAGTCAGCAGTATATGTCAGAGATGACATAAACATGGCATCTTTCTGCTTTGTCTGCTGTGTTATACTGTGCAAAGGAGCAGAGATGGGATTTTTTTTCTGTATTTTAGAGGTTAATATTTTTAAACATATTAAACATCTTTCCATTATCCAAGGATATGGTAAGTATTGCAAAGGAAAAAGAAAGAGGAAAGGGTGAGGGAGGGGGAGAGATGAAGGGGGTAGAAAGAGAAGGGAAGAAAGGAAGAAGGGGAGAAGAAAGGAAAAAGAAAAGAGAGAAGGAAAGGGGGAGGGAAGATGAGAAAAAGGAAGCAAAGAGAATGAGAAAGCAAGAAAACAAGATCTCCAGTGTCTAGCACAGTACCTGATATATTATAAGTGATTATAATATAAACATTTGTTGATTAGTTGCTATAAATTAGTCAAAGGATGAATAAATGCGGATAGCTGGGTGGTGCAGTGGATAGAATGCTGGGCCTAAAGTCAGGAAGATTCAAATATGCTTCAGACACTTCCTATCTGTACAACTCTGGGCAAGTTACTATATCTTTTGCCTCAGTTTCCTCTTCTATAAAATGAGCTGTAGAAGAAAATAGTAAATCACTCCAACATTTTTGTAAAGACTCCTCCCCCAAAAAAAATACAGTCACAAAAAATCAGAGAGACTCAACAACAATTGTAGGGACAACTAATTGGTACAGTGAATAGAGCAACAGTCTTGAACTCAGGAGGACTTGACTTTAAATTTGGCTTCAAACACTTAACACTTCCTAGCTGCATGACCCTGGACAAGTCACTTAATCCCAATTGCCTCCACAAAAACAAACAAACAAACAAACAAACAAAAACAACTGCATATAAATGTTACATTATGGAGTCAAAGGAAGTTTGCTTTGGAGGAAGTAAGGAACAGTGGACTAATCCCATCAACAGTTATCAAATGGTTCCCAACATTTTGGGAGTTATTTTGGACAATGCCATCCTTTCTACCCTCAAAGTGCCTCAAGACCTATTGAAAGTAAGGTAAAATCATTTTTTGATTACTTCATTACATTCTGGAAAATAACAAAAACATATGGAGATGTCAACATCCCCTCTCTTCACCATTGTCCCTCTCATTCTCTAAAATGGAAAAAGGAGAGAGGATTGTTGATAGCAATAGATCAGACTTTCCTAGAGATAAATGGAGACTAGTTGTCATAATTTCTCACCTAAAACTTCCTGCCCAAGAAAAGCTTTTTACCTTCATTCATATAGAGTGGAGGGAAAATATTCACTCATTCACACCCATTAGATGTGACTAAAAATGGAATCATCTCTCAAAACAAAGTTCAGTGTATAGGACTGAACCCAAAGGTTCACTTTGAACCCAACTGCTTCACTTCAAGTAAGTACAGAAGTCATTTCTTCATAAAAAGTAAGTATTGCATCATGCACTCAAGGTGTTCATGTATTGATGGGGAAAATCAGAATGCACGAACACATACACACACACACACACATACATGTACACATACCCCGAACCCCTTCTCTTCTTCCCTAGACCCTAAGAGCTCATTACTCTATATCTTGAGGGACTCTTGGTAAAAGCTCAACACAACTTGTTGCTTTCAGATCTCCACAGCATTAGCCACCTATGACCTGTAGATAGCTATCTATGTAACCCTGTTTTTAAACTTTTTTTTTTAATCACAAAAGCAAGGTGTATGAATCAGAATACTCTCTCCATACAAAACAATTCTTTTAGCATGAAAGACTATTTATTCCAATACAGACATCAGGAAAGTTCTAAAAACTTCCAAATTTTACTAACTCCAACCCTGAAGGTTAATTCAGAGGTGATCCTTTTGGAATACTTTTTTCTAGCTTATTCTGATGACTTTCTCATAATTTTCAGATAAAAGAGGGTTTCGTTACATGTTTTGAGTTTGACTTACATAAGCTTTTCTGTTAGGAGGAGGCTACTTATTTCAAATCATAATCCCTTAGATGCTATGTGACCCCAAGCACTGAATCTGGAAATGATCCAAAATCTAATTAAGAGGATATAACACTTGAAATACATTAGGATAGAAGGTGAATATACTAAATATGTGCTTAGGTGGAGCCATATCAATGGGCTGTTTAGTTTGTTTTCATTAACTACCAGCAGTGAAATTTGGAAGCTATTCACTGGTGCTTGAGATGTCTTCTGCTAAAACCATCATTAGATCCTTGAGTCCCCAAGCTCTTCCCTTTTTTGCTCATTGTAAAGAGTCAAAGAAAACCTTTTTTTTTTTCCATGTTGCCTTGGAAGAGGTGTGAGAGAAAGGAAAAAGCTGAGTATTCCATCATGTCAAGAAGAGTAAATTGTGTCTGCCCCACTTCTGAACCACATTGCAATGCCGTGGGATTTCAAATTAACAATTCAACTCAACTTGACAAGGGAGTTATCATTCATTGGACTAAGTAAAAGGAGATCTGGAAGTTCTGATCCCAATAGCTCTGTAACCTTACTTAACCCTGAACAAGTCTGATGATATTGGCTGACACTCACACCAGAAGAAGTGCTACACTCTCAAAGAGAGAGACACTAATTTGAATCATCACTGCAATTCCTCTCTCCTTTGTTCCTGCCTGAACCAATTTTCATACACTTTCAAAGACCATCACCCCACACTAAGGGGAAATCCCAGAAGCATAAGGACAGCATTAGCAGCATGAGGAAGGAAATCAAATTTCCAATATAAATGGGGATTGTAGTTTTGACCTCCAAGGAGGGTTAATACATATGCATGATAGAATTTAGGTTAAAGTGCACTGACCTGATTTAAAATGAACTCTGAAGACCGATGAAAACAGTGACCTTAAGCACAGAAGGACAGTTATGGATGCTCTAAATCTGATCTGGCCTCAATCGTTACATCCACCAACATATGTTAGGGAACATTCAAACATAATAGATTTTTCTCTCTGAACTTTGTAGCAAGGTTGGGGATCCTAGGTGAATTCAAAGTTTAAAGGAGTATTTGAATTTGGGATTAATTCAGAAATATATATATATATATATATATATATATATATATATATATATATATATATATATATATATATATATATATATATTTGCTCTTTATACTATAGAGGCATTTATTTCAGTTTCCCACATTGGAAATTCCTTTTTGAATGGGATTTGCTAAACCCATTCTGACTTTTCCCTAATGTTCTGCTTACTGGAATAGAAACCATGGCAAAACACCAACCTAACTATATCAGTAATTAACCTGAATCAGATACCGGAACACCTTGCTAATAGAGATTCCCTGTAAAGAAAATGTGTTTTATCTCTTGAGAATTTCCCAGCATGGGAGCCCCAGCAGAGACAGTGCCTAGAGCAGAGTTTCACTGCCCACACCAGCATCTGCTATCTTCATGAGCTTCACGGTCATGCCAGGCTCAAGCATCCTCCATAAACAGAGCCTCTGGCATAATGTTAGTAGGACAGGAAAGCCAACCGTGTTGCATCCCTCAGGCTTAATTCGGGACCAA
Source organism: Sminthopsis crassicaudata (assembly GCF_048593235.1). NCBI lineage: Eukaryota > Metazoa > Chordata > Mammalia > Dasyuromorphia > Dasyuridae > Sminthopsis > Sminthopsis crassicaudata. The sequence continues at coordinate 76,230,905 of NC_133619.1, read as the reverse complement.
CTGTGCGGATGAAAGGAACGCTATAAGTCAAAAGACATGGAATACCCTTTTATCACACCCTGTAAAAGATATACTACATTCTCTAACCAAGATTCACTAGGCAAGACACTGTAGAAAAGACCTTCTCCAGAAAGCATCCAGAAAAAAAACAAGACAAAAGGCAGGAGTCTATACTCCATAATTATAGATAGCATCTTATTGATTGTCCAGTTGGATAATCTACATGGAAAATAATATGGGGATTATGCTTCCTACAAATGTCCTTTCCCGAGATCTGAAAATTATCTGTCATATCAGTATTTTTCAAGGTATTCACTAACATTAATATATTTAGATATTGACTAAATACTTTACACATATTGTATCATTTGATGCTCAAAATTTGATGTGAGGTAGGTATGATAATTATCCTCATTTTACAGACTAAGAAAGGGAAATGATTTGCCCAGAGTCATTTAGTTAGTCAGTGACTGATGAAAGATTTAAACCCAGATCTTTTACCTCCCTGTCTAGCACACAATTCATCATACCACCACGCTGGCTCTGAGATATGAAATATTACAATCCCAATCTTATTTATTGCCCATTCAGGTAAAATGTAACACTGCCCCTCCACACACAATCCCTATCACCATAGTTCATAGAGTTAAATCATCAGTATAACCTAGAACACCACCCAAATATTTTTAATTGCTCATAACCCACCCCTATTATATCCAAGAATCTCAAAATATTCAATAAATTCAACAAACCAATGTCCCTCCAACTCTACTTCCCACCAATTAATCCTCTATTGCTCTTATACAAGCAGATATTCTCAATCAGGAACAGAGTTGACAATACAATGCTGAACCCCAAGCTCTAGCCCATTTCACAAGACCACATTTTCTTTAGGGAGCCTCTATCCTACCCCTGGATATGCCAGCTAGCACTCAGCATATGCCTTTATTTGTTGGGGGATGGAGCAAAAAACCTAAGTCTCATTTTAAACGCTTACTGCTTTGCTCCCTTCTGTTAATTCTCAATTTTTCACTGGCTATTTCCTCTTTCTTTCAGAGGGGAAGTGGGTGGTCAAGATAGCAGTTCCCTTCTACACCCCCAACCACTTTTTTCTCTTCCTTATAATTGCAGAGAAGGAAGGGAACTAGACTAGCCCACAGAAAGCTGCTCTAGTAAGTTGTATGAAGTGCAGGAATTTTAAAAGGCAGAGAGAAAGGTGGGAGGGGAGACAGAGACAGACAGAGTGGGGCAGAGGGGGGGGGAGAGAAAGAAAAAGAGAGGCAGAGAGACACGGAGGAAGGGAGGGACAGGGAGAGAAAGTTGGAGGGAAGCAGGGAGAGGAGGAGGAAGAGAGAGGAAGAGAGAAAGGGAAGGGAAGGGAAGGGGGAGGCGAAAGGGAGGGAGAAAAGGAGGAGGAGGGGGCAGAGGGAGAGAGACAGAGAGAGAAACTTCAAATTTGTAGCTTATTAGAAGCCCTTTTTGTTTCTGTTCAGTTAAAGAAAAATACTTGATGATAGGAATTTTGATGTGTCTTTTCTTTAAGACACACTTTTAAAAAGACATTTCCCAATTGAAGAAAACATATAAATAAAGTTAGACTAAACCAGCCTCTATTAAGTCTATCTTGGGACTAACCGTTCTTAGTTGATTTTGATCATCTCAATATTTTCTATCTCCCATCCATCTTCATGGCTCAAAGAGAAGGAATCCAGTCACGCAAGATGTAATAGCAGCAGACGAGGAGGTTCAGAAGAAGGAAAAACAGCAGTAGATGGGAAACAGACTAGCAGTAATCAGAACTGGAGTATTTACATAAAAACATCTCATTCCTGTATGCAAATCCTGACTTCTAGGAGCAACTAGTTACCTCAAATAGAAGACATATAGAGAAGGGGACCTATCTCTAAGGGCAGCATATTAACTTAAGAGCAAAATGGATACTAGGTGGTAGTGCTATTCCTCTACATTAGAGAATCTGAAGGTCAGACTGTAAATATCTTTGTGTTTGATGATCTGGCAAGCAATGGTCTGAAAGGAATGTAGTACATAGACTCCTATATCTCAAATATGCTTGTATTTTTAAACAAATCTGTCTTAAAGGGGAAATAATAGATGATTGAAGGGGACTATATTATGCCTTGTCTTGGTTTTATCACTGATTCATCACGTGACCTTGGATAAATCGCAGTTCTGTGGCTGTTTCTTTGCTTAGAAAATGTAGTTGATATTAGCTATATTGTTCACGAGTACATTGCCATGATATAAGGTTGGCTGACATCCCTGAAGATAGTTTTTCTAAGGGCAAAAGTTCTAGGAATAATACCATTAGAGAGCCAAGTGAGAGACATGGAAGAATGGACTAGGAAAGGTTCATTTCATAAGTCACCCTCAACAGCACTGGTTGCATTAGATAAAATGTCCTCTGAGGGTTCAAGATAGAGTGTGAGTGAATTTAGTATCTGCAGAAATCTCTCTCCCTTTTTTTTGGCATTGGAGAAAACCCAAAACAAAAATAAATGAACTATTAAATACATAGGAGAATTGAGAGCAGATATTATAATGTCTGCTCAAATAAGAAATTAGCCTGAAAAAATAATCCTCAATCCCCGACACATACCTAGACATACATATGTTTTCTATGTTCTCTAAACTTAACATTTATCCCAGGTTACTTTTACCTTCTGCATCCAATTCTTCCTGTGCAACAAGAAATTCAGTTCTGCACACACATATTGTATCTAGGATATACTGTAACACATTTAACATGTATGGGATTGCCTGTCATCTAGGGGAGGGGGGAGAGGAAATGAGGGGAAAATTCGGAACAGAAGTGAGTACAAGGGATAATGTAAAAAAAAATTACCCATGCATATGTACTATCAAAAAATTATAATTATAAAATTAATAAAAAAATAAACTTAACATTTATAGAATCCTAGGAGGTCTCAGAAGCCATGTAATCCAGCCTCCTCATTTCATAGATGAGAAAATGAGACCGAGAAGTGTGAAGGAAATCGCTTTTCCAAGGTAACATAGATAGCAGGTGACAGACCCAGAATTCATCTTCTGACTTCAAACACAGTGTGCTTTCCATCATTCCATGCTGCCTTAACTCATCTCAGTCATTACCATGGGTCTTGACTCTAAGGTCAATGGAATAATCACTAATAATGAAAAGAATGGAAGCTAGAAGCATCTTAAACATAAAATGATACTCCATAAATGGTAGTTAATGCTCAAAAAGATGGATTATATTATAGGCCCCTCTTAGTGAACCAGCTTTGTGAATGCCAATGACTACTGAATCAAGACATCCTCAATAGTGTCGCCAATAACCCTTTTTTCAAAGTATAGAAAAGTCAAGCCTGGATGTTATTCTAGCATTACCAAATTGAATTCCTCGTGCCATCCTTCTCATTTCAACATTTCGTTAGATTTTTGGATCTCATCAATGCATAGTCTCCCTCCAACACTGTAGATAACAACCCAATAGCACCCACTTATCCTGTGGGACACAAATATCCTGACATTAGGTGAGTTCCAAATCAAGGTGAGCAATATAGCTACTACATCTTGCATGACCCGATTCCTTCTCTTTGAGCCATGAAGATGGATGGGAGATAGAAAATATCAAGATAATCAAACAGATAATAATAATACTTCACTCTGGTGACTACACCACTAGGTTACCTTTCCTAGTCATTCATTTATACATATATACATATATATATATATATATATATATATATATATATATATATATATATATATATATATATATATGTTTTAATGACATCTTTTATGTCACATAGTACATGCATAATGTACATTACATAATGTGTAAGATTCTGCAGTTCACTCATGTCCATTTTGTATAATCTCCATTACCCTCTGGATGAACTGAGATTTTGATTCCTTGAAGACATTGGTATTTCAAGATTTGTAACCACAAAACCTCAGGAGAAAAAAATTGTAGGGGAAAAAAAGGATGTATTTTCACTTTAAAAAAATATATATACACAAATATATGTATGTATATGTATTGTGTACATACATATATAATGTGTATGTAGACACATACACACTAAATAAATAGAAAATTAACATAGATATAGACTATGAACCAGGGATCAAAGGATATAACTATTTTCCAAAGAAAAACCAGCTAGAAATATATGAAACTATGCTCCACATCACTCATAAAAGAAACACAAGTTAAAAAACAAAACATCAATGCTTTATTTCATACCCGGCATATTGGCAAATATAACAAAAAGACAAAAATGTTTAATGCATATATCCTGACAGTATGTGTGTACATGTTTATGTGTACAAGTATGTATACAGATATATGTACATGTGTATGTATACATATAAAATACTTAAAATGTCTGCATGTGTACACACAGAGATAGACCAGCTCAATGGGCTGTTCAAGTGACTTTAAGTCAAAATGTAAATGCCAGATATTCCTGATTCACCTGGCTTTTCCTTTGTATATAGATGGGCTGAACTCTTCTGGGATATTTTCTGATGATACTTTGCAGATTCTCCAAAATTATAGAACTTAATTCAACCAGCATAATATCACTTGCAAATCCAAGCATCTAGAGGACCTCATCATTTATATAAAGTACCTCTCTTCCTTTGGGACCCTGAGCAAGACATCCTCCCTGACTGTGATAAGCACCTCTGATAACATTGTGCTTCTCTGTTTTATAGACTGGGTGATATTTATAATTAGATTGTTGACAAAAGTATCATTTTTGATATATCTAACAGGGAATCATATGATTGTAACTTATGCATGGCAGATATCTTTCTGGAGAGAGCTGTTAAGACTGCATTTTGTGGTCCTGAATCTATTTTTTTTAAATAGTCAAAGAAAGAGTAAATTACACAGAATCCTTTCTTCTCTGCACCTTTTAGTCAACTGTGCAACTATAAAGATGAGATCTGCTGTGGAATGTAATTTGTGAAATCTGTTTATTCGATTCTCATACTTTTAAGAGTGCCCTTCCCATCTATATAAGTTATTTTCAGGAATACTTATAGAGAGAGAAGGTAAGCACATGAAGCAGGAGGCCACCAATCTCCTCTTGGTGACCTGTTGGTAATAATAATGCCCACGATTATATACTAACAAATTACTCCCTGACCACATGGAAGAAACTCGTTCAATTGTAAACAACAGGCAAAGGGATGAGAAGCAAAATGAAGAATATATTAAAAGGGGGCAATGGAAGGAAGAAGAAACAAGATGATAAACAGACCTTCTAAGTAGACTAAGCTGCTGAGGGCAGTGACTCATTTTTTGTTCATATGCCTCCCATTCCAGAGCCCAGATCTGTGTATACAGTGGGTGCCTAATAATTGCGTGTTGGCCTGATTTTCTAAAAGATCCAAATCCCTCAGTAAATTCTGTGTGAATTTTGCTGGCAAAAGGTCTCCAAGCCTAGGTATATTTTTCTCACTAATAACCTCTCTGTTGATGTTTTGCTGGCTTTCTAAGCAAAGAGGAAACCTCACCCATTCCTGTAGGCACGAGTTTATAACCAACCACATTCCACTGGCCAACAACACCCACTAACTAGCTCCTTGAGGCTCTGCTCAAGGGCACCGAGTCAAGCAATTGGATCTGGCTGCTGCCCGGGTAAAAAGTTGGCCAACTCTGCGGAGGTTGGGAGGGCAGCTCTAACTCAGGAGGAACAAAATGTGCAGGTACATTTGACCTTCGGAAATCTAATGCTCCTCTAAAAATCCCCAGAAAACCAAAACATAAAATAAACCCCACCCAGTGCTCTTTACTAAAAGGAGGCCTGGAAAAGGCATTTTAAAAAAGCACGCAGCTAGAATGGAGCCCAGCCCCCTCACCCCAGGTCCCCAGTGGCGGAGAGACTCACAAAAATCAATAAAGATCATTATTAGCTCTGCAATATCATAAAAAAAAAAAAAAAAAAAAAAAGGCTGCACTCTCCTGCCTTTATGGATTGGAGAGATGGGGGAGGGGAGGAAGATTTGCACTGCAAATGGCTCTGAGGGAAACTATGCATCATTAAATTGTTAGCTCTGGTGAGACAATTGCTTGGTTAGCTAGAGAGCACTAGCCTTTGATAACCTCCAGTTTGAAAAACAAAAACAAAAAATTATCTGCCTCTGGTTGCCACAACAGTGATCCCAAGTTCAGGCCAGCCAAACCAGTTAAATTCTGACTGGGGAAAGTTTTTTTGGCCTATTCTTCCCAGCTCAGCCCAAATCCCAGAAACCTCAGTAAATAGGCCCATCAGGGAAACTAACCTTAGGTTAGAAGGAAGGGGGAAAATGGAAAAAAATAATTTTTTTTTAAGTCTTAAAACTAACTCTTCAAAACAATGTGGGCCTACAGATTTTTTTCTTTTGGAAGAGACATAATTTTAAGTTGTTTTTTTTTTTTTTCTTCTTCCATGTGAACAAAATGAAATACTCACAAATTCTAAATGCAAGAAAGCAGAGAACTTTCAACCCTTTCAAGTGCAGAAGAACAAGGACAAATAGATAGATCCTTATTGTTCCTTTCCACCTCACCATGACATTTGGCATGATAATCTGGGCTTGTAGTCCATTCCAGACCCATTAGTGCCTTGCCATATGTTTTCTAATGAAACAAACAGTATCAGGTCTTGTGACCCTACTAGGCTTTACCACTGGGAGGAGGAACCATAAACCACAAAGCAAACACTACCCATGGGTAGGGCCAGTTAGCAGGCTGTGTCAGTTTTACCATGAAAATATAAAAGGGGCTACTTCCTTTTTTTTCTTCTCATTTGCCTTATCACTCATTGACTCTCTGCAATGACAAGGACTATTCTCAAAGCCTAGCTAGTACAATGGATAGAGCCTGGGGGCTGAAGTCAGGAAGATACAACTTCAAATTCTCTGCCACATCTGTATGATCCTGGGCAAGTTACTTAACCCTGTTTGCCTCAGTTTCCTCATCTGTGAAATCAGCTGGAAAAAAGAAATGGCAAATCACTCTTGTATCTTTGCCAAGAAAACCTCATGAAGAATTGGATATTACTGAAGAAATGAAGAACAACAACATTCTCAACATTAGGATCGATGTTAGGTACAGAGGAAGAAGAATAAACCTTGGAGTCACAGGAGTTGACTTTGGAACATGTAACATGCTACCTTGTGATTCTGAGCAAATCATCTGAGCTTCACATTTTCTCATCTAAAATCCATCAGATAATCACTAAGGTCTCTTAAGCTCTAAGATTTTTGATCCCACAAGTAAATCTTCAGGTTGCTATGATCAGTTAAACTTAGTCACTTAATACATTTTGCCTCAGTTTCCTCATCTGTAAAACAAGCTAGAGAAGGAAATGGCAAAAACTACTTTAGTATTTCTGCCAAGAAAACTTCAAAATGGCATCAAGAAGAGTCAGACACAACTCAATAATAACAACAAATATAGCATTGTCCCGGAGCCAGTTCTAACTAACTCAAGAGAGCCGATTGTTAAATTTTCAATGTGAGCTTTGAAAGCTTGGAAATTAGTAAATGTTACAAATCCCAGCTGGATTTATTGTTTTGTTGATTGTCTACAATTGAGAAAGGAAAAAATATTAATAATGCAGATTAAACTTAAAGTGTACCATATATATAGCAGTTTGTTGTTTGTTCCCCCTCCCGGAAACCTAGTTCAATATTTACCAACCCTCTTCTGCTTCTATGTGCAAGATGAAGAGATAGGGATACAAAGACATGACCTAAGAGAGCCCCAAATCTCACAGAAGGTAAGCTTGTACTCAAGAAAGTAAATTACAACAATTTCAGGAGAGAGAGATCACTCATAGCTAGAAGAAATCAAAAAGGGCCAACTAGTCCAGACTCAACTTATTTATTGGTCTTGTTCAAACCTGCCAATTAGAGACTATTTCTACACACTTGGTCCAGTGGACAGACTTTTGCATGCATAAGAAATAAGACTTCGTATATGCTGTGATTAAGGGGAAAAAAAGCAACAACTGCAAAATGCAACACATGGAAAAGATTGATGATCTCTGACTGGCCATAGCTTTCATGTGTCACCAGCTTTGTCAGGTTATATTGTTTTCTATTAGAAAGGAAATGCTGCCTTAAGGATGAAATTGAGTTTAAATCAGCATGCTACCAGTTTGCTGTGTGACCTTGGAAAAATCAAGCAGGGGATCTGTGTAGTCTCCTCAGTATGCCCACTTTGCAAATGGGAGTGGATGTTATTATGATCCTATTAGTAATGCTGAGGTTTTGGGTTGCTTTTTTAAAAGTATTAACATAAATGACATCTATTGAATACCAACAATGGGCAGATTGTAACCTGGATTATAGCATTTGGCTTTAATTTTTTTTTTTTTTTTTGGCACAGCAGGCTTAAGACTCCAGCTGGAGGGATAGAAAGGTAGAGATATAAAGCCCAAGAACACTGGGTCAGTAATCAAAAGAAAAAGACAGGTGGCCAAAAGCTGAAAATATCCTCAGCATCTAGAAATGTCAAGTCCATTTCAGGGCTGCCTTTAGATGACAAAGAAAAGACTTCTAGGAAGATTTTCAGGAAGATTTGAGGAGAGCTATGAAGCAGCTTGTCAGGACCAGAAGGGGACAAATTCATATTTTAAGAATGGTTTAAAGAAATGCTCAAAAAGTAGGTAGAGGAAATTCAAAAGTCTAACAAGAGAATCGGAGGGAACAAATAGGCCAAGTTCCCTATAAAAGCTTCTCAAAACCGTAGTAAATTCAGAACTGATTCAATACTGAACCTAGTCATCATATCCTGGGGTTTTCCATACTTGTCAGATTGTAAATATATAATTCATTTGGGCATTCAACAAAGGACTGAGTCAAAGACTCTGAGGCCTTGAAAACAAATGAGTAGTCTAATACAGTTTGAGCAAACAGGAAGTAGACAGATGATGCTGCCCCAGCCATACTGAGGAATTAAAGTATTTTCCCCCTGCCAGCAGATACTGGGAAAGAAGAGATTCTGTCTAATAATTGTATCATTTAGCTAAACCTACTAGCTTGGGTCCTTCAACTCTGTTTACACTTTTGCTTGTCTGAAGTAGGTTTCACCAAGTACATCTGTGGTCTTCCAAAACTTTAAAAACTCAGTTCTTTTTCCTTCTTTGCCATTTTCTAGTATACAAAGGGTTCTTAACCTGATGTCTAAGGGCTACAAGATGTCCAAGAATACATGCATAGATTTCAAATGGCTTTGGAACTTCTAATACTCTGGTAACTGTTTCAATATAATATATATGTATATTTTTTGTATTTCAATACATAAACTTCACCTGATTCCAAATGAGTCCATGATACACAAAAAAAGGTGAAGGAGCTCTTTCAGATTACTTCTTGGCTACAAAGGGTGCCTTCATGTTCCTTGTGGAAAACTCTCTCTTCCCCCACAGGACTCATAGCCTCCAAAGTCTTTTTTTTCTTCACTAAATTAACTTGAATTCTCACTCAAGTAGCCAGAGACATTGTGGTCAATTCCCTCTCCCCCTTATGGGAAGGAAGGAGAGAAGGAAGGAGGGAAGGAAGGAAGAAAGGAAGAAAAGAAGAAAAGAAGGAAGGAAGTTAATTATTGTTGACAAAGCACATGAAAAAGATGTGTTCAACAATAACATCAGCAGCTCTTGCCCCCATTATTTCCAAAGTCAGCTGTCTGCAATGGTTTTAACTTAAGGCCTGTCTCAAAGTACTTTTATTGTATGCTTTTTTGTTAGCAATAAAACAGAGTTTTCAAATAAAGCTATTGGCTGCAATAAATCACATCACTTAGCCAAAGAGACTTGGAACCCAAGAGCTTGATCAAAGCTATTGCTTCTTTTAGTCATTTCTTAAACAGTTATTTTTTAAATAGTTTGTGTCCTCTTAAAATAAAAAATGTGTTTACTTTTGAGAACTGGTTGCGAATCTTATAGGGCAAAGCTTGGCTAACCATGTATTTAATGGAGATCTAATTCATGGCAGCAAGTGTCTTATTATTGGAATCATGCTGCATGGTTGATTGAGAAAACTAAAACCAAGGCTCGGCAAAGTGTGCAAATGCCTAGGGAGGCCACAAGGGAATGTGTGTGTGTGTGTGTGTGTGTGTGTGTGAGTGTGTATGTGTGTGTCTTTTTAAAAACACACATACCAGAAAATCCCATTCCTCATGGCATATAAAAAGTTTCAAAGTTTCTTGTAAATAGGAACACAGAGATGTCATAATTTTCCAACATAAAGAAGTGCAATTCCTTTCATAAGTACATGACTCCAGTCCTAATAACTGGGAACCACGACCTGCCTATATGTCCCTGACTTGACCATATTTTCTGCTCCAGATTGAAATTTCCATCTGAAGCATAAAATCAGAAGTATAACCTAACAAATGCATTCAATTCCATTTAAGGAATACAGTAGGTAATTACTATGTAGTTGTCAGTAAGCAGGGCAGAAGAGTCAAAAAGAAAAATAACTCAGGCACTCAATACCTTACAACTTATTAGGATTTCTTCCTAGAAGCTTGGGGAACGAGGGCAAAAGTGGAAGCAATGGCAACAATAGATTGACTAACTTTGTAATGGTGCCAGCCTGGTTCTCCCTACGCATTGCTGCAAGCACTGTGCTTATCAAATCACTCACTACAAGCCTAAACTGGTGCTTTGGTGGGTATTTAGGGTTAGAGAGTATGGTAGAGAATAGTCCGAATACTAATTAAGGAAAGTATAAACCTTTTGCAAATCTGGTTTTAGAGGTTTCCTATCTCTAGCCTTTTAGGATTTCCATCTAAAGTCTTAGTTCCTGATGCTGAGTGAAATGAGCAGAACCAGAAGATCGCTGTACACTTCAATGCTGTATGAGGATGTATTCTGATGGAAGTGGAAATCTTCAACATAAAGAAGATCCAACTCACTTCCAGTTGATCAATGATGGATAGAAACAGCTACACCCAGAGAAGGAACACTGGGAAGTGAATGTAAACTGTTAGCACTACTGTCTTTCTACCCAGGTTACTTATACCTTCGGAATCCAATACTTAACGTGCAACAAGAAAATTGGATTTACACACATATATTATATCTAGGTTATACTGTAACACATGTAAAATATATGAGATTGCCTGTCATCTAGGGGAGGGAATAGAGGGAGGGAGGGGAAAATCTGGAAAAATAAATACAAGGGATAATGTTATTTAAAAATTACTCATGCATATATACTGTCAAAAATGTATAATTATAAAATTAATTAAAAATATTAAAAAAAAATAAAGTCTTCGTTCCTAAAATATGACTTTTTAAAATTCAAAGTAAACACTAAGGCAGAGTGAAATGGAATCAGAGTACTCAAGTTCTAATCCCAAATCTGTCAATACCCATATGATTTTAAGGAAGTCTCAAACTATCTGGGTCTCAGTTTCCTCATTCACTCTCAGCTAGCAGTCTACAATCTTATGATCTGAATCGCTGAAAGTATAAGATTTGTTCTCTCTAGTTAATGATGAAGCAGAGACTTTTCCTTATGAACTCCTTACTACCATGAAATTGAGACAGAGGATTTGCTTAACTCCAAAATGTTTGTTTGTGCCTTTTTCCCAGATGGAACTTCAGTGCTAATAGATTTTAAGTGAAGGCCTGGGTTTGAGTGTTTGATCCACTACTTAGTAGCCTTATAATCATTAGGCAAATCTCTTAACCTTTTTCAGCCTCAATTTACCCAAATCTTACCCTTTAAATTACTCTGGCTATATTTTTGCATTTTAAACTTTTGTGTATACATTGTTCTTTCCTAGCAGAATGGAAGTTTTTTAAGGGCAAAAATTGTTTCTTTTTTTGTGTGTTTGTATTTCTAGCGCTTCGCACAGTGCCCAGCTGCTTAAAAATGATAGTAGAATTGAACTGAATTTTGCAAAATGAAATAATATTTACACCACTCACTTCACAAAGCTTTTCAATGAGCTCTGTAAATGGGTAAAAGGGTAGTGTGTAAATGCATGAGTTAATAATTATTATTACTGCCTCTACCTCTCTCCTGCTTTGGTATATTGATTTGCTAAAAATAAGCAAAAGATTGATGTACATGCTCTCTTCTATGACGCATGGTTCCTGTGTGACTATGGGTGTGTGCATATATGTGGGTATGTGTATATATGTTTGTGTGTATGGAAACAGGTGTTTAGGATCCTCCAGAGAGAATAATGAAACGTAATTTAAAACAGAAAATCTGTCATTTTGTCTAAACACAGTTGTGTTGTCTCCTAGGGTACTTGACCATTTCTTTAAGCACTTATCACTACCTTGATTCAGCAAAGGTGTTAGACCAGCATGGGGGAAGTTAGCTCTGGTGCCTGTACTCCAGGCTTGCCCAAATGTGCTTAGCAAGAAACTTCCCATTCTATTTTGCTGGTCCATAAATATCTAATACATAACTTCACAGCACACCAACAGGGACTGTTACTTTTGGTTACTACAGGTCAGAAAGATTCAGAAACAAAGAGGGAAACAAGAATGAATGGACATGGGAGCCAACTTTACTCTACCTATGTCTGAACTAAAGCTTTTGTCTATGTAGTAGTACTATAAATGTGATTTTTTTTAAACAAAGCCTATGCTTTCTAATAAAACCTTCAACATCAAGAAATGAATAGTTCAATTCAACAAATACTGTCACTCCTCCAAGAGCTACTAATGGCTGCCTTGAGGCAGAAGCATATGGGAATGAAATGAGCTCTCTCTCCAAGATGAACAGGAGATATCCTAGACCCCATGTTGTGGTCCTGGACTTAAAAAAAAAAAAGCAATGGTACAAATTCCATCTGAGAGATGGCAGCACTAAAAAGGGGAATCACATGACCTGAATGCTGAAGGCTTCTGAGGTCCAATCTCCAATACAGAGAAAGGCGGATTTCCTGGGTAGCACAAAAACACAGCCCAACATTCCAGTGAGAAGAAAGGGTATTTCTGAGCAGCACCAGCTTCAGAGGAGTCACTTGTAAACCTCATGTTCAAGGTTTTGGGGCCTTGGTATTCCAGGGACACACTATATTAAGAAAACGAGGGCTGTACATGTGGCCTCTATAGCTAAAGAAATACCAAGAGACTAAAGCAACAATAGCAACAGCAAAAGACTTGGTCCTTTTCGATTACTGTGAATTTTTGGGCACTGGGTGTCAAAGGTATCAAACTCACAGCACATGGGGTCTGGAAAACTCCAAAGGGCATCCTGAACCAGATTAAAATGTAATTGGGAAATGTTTAATAAAATAAATAAAAATACAATAAAACATCAAAAATGTTAATGTTCCCTGCAAGGAATCTATTTATATTTTATATTTTACATCACTGCTGGTAGATCATATTAGGTTTGTTCACAGAAATTTCCTAATTAATTCCTTATAAGCAGACATTACAAAGATTATTTTTAATAAAATCCAATTACTTAAAGACAATTTCTAAGTAACCAAAAATAAAACATGATCTAAAGAAATCTTAATTAAAGTCCTCCATTTGTAAAAATAGTTTGAAATTTTTTCAGTGCTAAGCTGAAGGGACAATTTCATTGAGAGGAACCAGAAAGAATTAAGTACATGAACTTTGATCTAACTTTTTAATTGTAAAATGAAGGAATTGGACTACATGATGTCCAAGTTCCTTTCCAATTTTAAGCCTACAATTCTATGAATCTTAAGGATTAAAAAAAAAAAAAAACTGTAAGAAGAATGAAATTCAAGAAATTAAAAAAATTTGTGGGAACTGGGATCTATGGAGGTCCTAAAATGGCTTTAAAAATAAAGATCCAAATCAAACTGACTTGCCCATCTCTACATATAAAATGAAACTTGACCTTAATGGGCCTCAGTTTCCTCAACTTCAAAATGACAGGGCTAACTCTGTCAAGATTATCCCTAAAGTTCTTTCTGGAACCAAATACTATGATCCTTTGTTCTTAGCTTCTGTGAGTAGGGGGGAAAGAAACAAAGGAACCAAGGATATAATAGTTGGATATTGTAACAAAGAGACATATTTGGGCATGAAAATAAGTAACCTGTGTTTTTTCCCCTTTCTTCTACAAACAATGTTTATTTCATCTTGTAATTTAACATATTGTAAAATGATCACCAAAAAAACCCTAAAATTATGCACAAGACAGAGGAAAGAATTACTTTGGACAGCTATAAACATAAAAAGAGAATGAAAATATGTTCAGGTTTCCAATAAATTGACAACAATCAAATAATTTTAACATTTCAGGAATTGCCCAATGAACTTTCCTGAGCATCTCAAGTGATACATCAAAAGCAAGTAAGTATTTTAAGTGATTAATTTCCAAAAGAGGAAAAAAATGAAAATAACTCTAAAATGACTACCTGGTAAGTCTAAAGAGGGTACCCTCCCAGGCTCTCCCTGTTAAATTCCTATTCATCTTTGAAAATCCCATCTCAAATGCCACCTTCTTCCAGAAGACTTCCTTGATCTACTCAATAAGCACCTTCTTTCTTAAATATCATGTAGCACTTTGTTATTTAATTCTTTGCTGTAGCAATGTAATCGTATGTCTATTAAATATTGTGTTCATCTTCTTCTACTGCAAACATCTGAAGGGCAGAGACCTTATATTATCTAAACATTATATATTCACCAGCGCCAAGTACAATATTGTATAAACAGTATAGGAAGATGCTTAATAAATGTTTGGTAAGCTTTATAATGGATAGCCAATACAAACAAAATACCAAAATGCCTAATGCAGAATAGAAATCTAAGAATATTGGAAAATGAATGCAATATGCATCAGTGAGAAAGTTTGAGAAACCATCATGACAAAGGTCTAAAAACAAGAGTTCTTAAATATCAAAAAAAAAAAAAAAGTAATTATAGGTTCCTGAAGTTTTCTCACATTAAGATATTATCTTGTAGACTAAGTCATGTAAAACAGCTCCTCAAAAATGAAGCATCTGTAGAGATGGAAAAGAGCTTAGTAAAAATCTGCACAAAGTTTCCTTCTACCAAATGAAGGAAGCCCAGAAGAGGTTATATCCTTTATCTGGGCAAATACATGACTACAAAGGAAGTTGCTTTTACCCACCCACCTCTATTACATATCCTCAAATAGTGACACAGTCACAAGGTCTAAAATCTGGCAGAAAGAACAGTGACAACTGGCCCTCTCTTTAGTTGCAGAGATGTCTAATAGACTAGGGAGATTATTGTTAGGTCTTGTCCCATTTAACACCCACTTATGACCAAGAAGAGACTGCCTGCTAAGGAAACTCAGTAACTGATTCCAAATTGGAAAATGTTGCAAATACCAATAAGGAATGAACATTATTAGAGCAACTGCTCAGCCCAGGCAGGGGGATGAACCAGATGGTCTTTTCCATCCCAGATTTCTATGATCTACAACAGAGCCTGGATGACTAGGAAAATGTGAGATCCAATTTGGAAATTATTTCATAAAAATGAATCCCAGACAAAGACATTCAATGAGAAGGAGAAATCAGGAAAGTAAATCATGGAGGCTTAGGGCTAATTGGAGAAATCAAACCAGTTTCAAGAGCTTCTGATAAGATAAAATATCAAAAAAAAAAAAAAAAAAAAAAAAAAAAAACCAACAATATAATTGTCTTTTAACTTAGAGAAAGAAGTTCAAGATCATTTAGTCCAATACTCTCATTTTACAGATAGCAAACTGAGACCTGGCAGAAGTTAAATAATTTGCCAGAAATCACAGTAATCACTGATAATTCCTTATGCTTTTATATTTCCTCACCTATTCACTACCTAGAATACCCTTCTCACTTTCAGGGAGAGAAATATAATCATAGATCTAGAGATGAAAGGAAACTAAAAAGCCAAGTAGTCTAATCTGTTCATATTACAGGTGAGGAAACTGAGGTTAGGGAGATTAAGTGGCTTATAGAAATGAACCCAAATCCCTTGCCCCCAAAGTAGGCTTTCTATTGTATCCCCAGTCTAAATCCTATCACTCAGATGCCACCATTTGTTTGAAGACATGCCTGACCACATACATTCACTCCTACAAGAAATCACCTTCAGTCCTTCCCTTCTCTATGTTCATGTAGCATCTTTGTACAATATGGTGTTGGACTTTGTGTTATGATTATTTGCATCCATCTCACCTCTCTCCACCCCCAAAATTTATAAATAAGCAGAAAACTACTTAATATTGTCTTCTGCACTAACTAGCAAGCACACAATTTTATGCAAAAAAGGTGAAGGGTTACCATGTTTTTATTGAATTCAATTAGTTATAGAATCAGACCTGGAATCCAGATCAAACTGCCAAGCAGAGGTATATGCCCATACTTTCAACTACACAAAACTGAGCACCATTAACAAAAAAAATCTTAATAGCCCAATTCTAGGCTATTAAACCACCTCCTCACTTACGAACTGTGATTTCACTCACATAGGGAACTTCCAAGTGAAGAAATTCCACCAGTACAGATTAATATCTTCTCTGAAACTTATAGTCTTAATGAGTTAGCTAGAACAGCGAGAGATACATGGCATGCTCAAAGTCACACAACCAGTGTGTGTCAGAAGCAGCACCTGAACTAAACTCTATTTGACTTACAAATCAGCTCTCTATCCCACTCTACCAAGTTGCTCCTCACCTATCTAACTAGCTTTTTAAAAATTTAAAGCAAACAAAGCAGACATAAAAGTTAAAGACCCACTAGAAAGGAAGCTTTCTTGAGGGCAGAAATTATTGTCTTTTTTGCCTTTGTATATGGGAGCCTAACACTGCCCTTAGAACACAGTATTTGCTTGATAAAGGCTTGAATTAGAAAAAAAAAATAAATGAGTCGATGTGATGTCATAGTCTAGACAAATTTATGAGGAGAGATTAGGGATTGTTAAACTTCAATTTGACAACAGAAAGTAAAGTTAGAATCTCAAAATTAACCAAACACCCTCAAGTTTTTGGGTTATACAAAATTTTCTAGTGGAAATCTAGCCCAAAGTGATGAACAACATTCTCATCACACTGTTGACTGTATCATGTAGGGCATGCTACTACTGTTTTATAGGCATGGCTGATAAAGCTCTAAAAATATCATGCAGATTTTGAGGAAAATGTGGAGAAAGGGGGGAAAGTACACATACACACACACATACATGTGTGTGTGTGTGTGTGTATGTATATATGGGTTAAGAGTCCAGGGTTCCAAACTATAAACCTCTTAAGTAACAAGTTAAGAACAAAAGCTTCCTAATATTGGAAATGGCTGAAAGAAGTGGGATAAGCTTGAATTTTTTTTAATACTAAATTCTGGGGTGGGAGGGTTGTGGTAGGGGGGTGGAATGTTAACCATGAGATACATTAGCATGAGAATTCTTCCCAGGGAAGGAGTCAGTTAATCCAAGGGAAGCATGAGAGCATACTCTCTTGGGACATTTGAAACTAGAGCAGACAAAGGAAGGGAAAGGATATTTCATGGAACCCTCTTGAAGCAACAGGGATTTTCCTTCTCTTATTTTCTCTAAAGCTATGAAAATACAAAACATACTGAGCTAAGGAATAAGTACAACTTCAGGACCAGCATCTCAGAACATAAAATAAATCTCTCAGTAGGTGATGTGATCAGCCTTAAATACCTGGAAATCATCTTTTGGTTTTATGGTAGTGTATGTGTTTCTTCCCCGCCCCCCCAATACACTCCAAACATGAAAAACCATATCAAATTATTGCTTTACAGAGGCCAATTCTAGAACTCCCCATTTTATCATGGAAAGAATATTCCTTGTGTATGTGAGTGCTTCCATTATGTCTTATTTGAAGGGGGGAAAATGAAATAAAAATCCTATCCAAGATATTTATAGATCTCATAAAACCTTATTCACTCTCATAAGCCAATATAAGCTCAGTCATCAGGTATGGCAGAAATAGCAGGTGTAGTAACCAGCACTACATTATAGTAGCTATGCTTAATTCTGACTCTAAAGGAGAAAAAAAAAAGAAAGAAATCATTTTCACATTGGAAAAATAGAGTTAGTAATCACTAAAGCTCAAAAGAAACAGAAATGTACCTTCTGTAGACCAAGCCCGATATCAAATCCAGACTGAGATTCCAGAGGCAACAGACCATTGCTGTTCTCCTCCCGGTCCCAAGAAAAGTATGAGAAGTTACTTCATCACAGTTTACTGTGATAAAGAAAATAATAAAGTCATGCTCTCACCCCAACAATCTGCTCCCTCCCAGAGCCACAGAAACTCCTCCAGTCTCATGAGACTGCTTATGGTTAGAAGAGGCTCTGAGATTTTTCAATGATGGTACCATCTGCTTTAAGAGATATAATTTCATCAACGTGGGTATTCCTAACACACCTAAGTCAATGGAACCATGAACTGCAGAGGCCAAAAAATTCATTGTCAGGTAATGAAAATCTCTGGGTGAGATTTTCTTTTTCAACATGACCTCATATGGAAAAAAAATCCCAAAGCTTGTATCTGAAAGTTTTCCAGCTAGGTAAGACCTGACCTGAGCTTTGAATCTACTGACATAACCAAAAAGAGCCCACAGTCATTTTTGTCTTTTGATGAAGCAACAGAGTTGGATAATAATAATAATGCATGAATTACCAAAATATATAGTGTTTTAAAGTTGGCAAAATGTTGTACATATATTATCACATTTGAGACTCTGAACAACCCTGTGAAATAGATATTTCAAGCACTCTCCTCATTTTAAAAATTAAGAAACTAAGGTCCAGAGAAGTTAAATGGTTAGACTAGGTGGCATTTAGTGGTTGAATCAAATGTAGTCCTTTCTAGCACTAGACCTGATCATGGTTACACAGCCAGTAAGTATGAGGGACAAGATTTAAATCTGAAGTTTCTATTCCAAATCTAGTACTCCAGATACTAAATTGCACTAACTCCCACCCAACCCTTTCTCTCTGTCTCTGTCTGTCTCTCTTTCTCTCATCTGTCTCTCTCTCTCTCTCTCTCTCTCTCTCTCTCTCTCTCTCTCTCTCTCTCTCTCTCACACACACACACACACACACACCCACCCACAGTACCTAAACAATGGAATATATATATATTCCAGATGGAAAGATGATTGGGCTGGGAGGCTAAATTCTATATGGACTGGCTCTGCCTATAATTTGCTATATAACTTTAAAAAAAAATTATTCTTTCTCTGTCTCAATCTCGTTACCTGTAAAAGGTTAACACTGGAATTCCTTCCTCCTCCCTAATTACAGGGAAGACGTGTTAATGAACAGGAACTGAGTAAAGCTTTCTGAGCCCTTCAGGAGAAGGGCATGCTAAGAATGTTTAATATTCCCTCATAGTAACAAACAAAAACAAAGCTTTGAGCTAGCAGGCTGATCTTGCCCCAGAGTTCATATGCATTCTTAAAGAGTTAGATATGTAGAGACAATCTGAGATAGTAAGAAGAATGCAAGATTTGGAATCTGAAGGACAAGAGTTCAATGTTTGGCTTTCACATGTATTACTCAGCAAGTAACAATCTCAGGATACCTCAGTTTTTATGTCTTTAAAATGGGAGGTAATAAAAATTGGACTTTTGTGAGGGAAGTGCTGTATAAGTAGTAAAGTGCTATTATAAATTAAAGTTCTTGTTATCTTATTAACCTAAGAATGCAAATTCCATGATCTAGTTTTAGTCAGTTACACCGATATTACTCAGATGAATTACACAGAAATTACTCAGGGCTTACAATACTGGCAGTGGCTATGGATTGTAAATAGGAACAAAGATAACAGATTAAAAAGTAGGAATTGGAAAGATTTAATAAAAGCCCCTGCTCCTTCCATGCCAGCCACAGTCACCCATCCTTCAAACTAGGTGCCAATACCAAGACTATTCTCTATATAATCCCTGCTAACCAGGGTCTGAAAGGTGAGTGAAGGTTCCCTGCAATTGGAGTAGAGGTCACTGGTGAAGAAATATACCCAGAAGAATAATTTAGCCATGGATAATTGCAATTTTTATTGCTCTCGTGAACTTCCCAAAAAGCATTATTTAATGTTAAGCACTCCACTTCCCTCATGATGTTTTCCCTTGCCAACCATACAAAAAATTCTCTTAAAAAGGGGGAAAGAGAGGAAGAGATAAAGAGAGAAGAAAAGAGAAAACAACGAGGGAGAAAAGGGGAGAGGGGCAGGAAGATGGAGGCAGACACAGAAATATATAGAGAAAGGGAGACAGAATATACAGATATATTACAGTAGAAAGAACATTAGATCTGGAGCTCAGACCTCACTTTGCCACTTACTACCTTTGTAGCCATGGACAAATCAATTAATCTCTTTAGGTCTCAGTTTCTTCAGATGTAAAGTGAAGGATTTGGATCAGAAGATTTTCAATGTCTCTTCCACCTATATCTAAATCTATGATCCTATGTGTTTGGATAACCAGCATCATTTAAGGAAAAAAGGAGAAAGGGAAAAAAGAATATTCCAATATTTTCTTTACTTCAGTATCTGAACCTATTTTATCTGAAAACAACCCCATTTTAAATCTCTCTCAGTGGATTTGTTTCCTTTATGTTAGAAGGAAAACTTCTTCAAGCTCAGCCTGCTTTCAAATGAGTACAGCTTATAGGAATATGGAGATGCCGATCAGCCACCATCTGACAAATATCTGTATAGAAGTCCATTACTTTAAAACCTCAAAGCAGTCTTGGGAACATGAAAAACCAGGGCTGAGTGCCCAAAGAATGAATTATCTGAACCAAGTCAGGATAGGAATGCAATTCCGAACAACACATGGGTACCAGAAATGGAATTTGATCAGGTTAAGCAAACCTCTGGGCACCCTTATTATGAAATAGGGGACAAAGAGATCTACCTTTAACTCTTCTGGGGAGAGCGAAACAAAAAAACTGATTTAATACTGTTTGGATAGTTCCTTTTAACCAATGGGCTAAGTCAAAGGCCCTTGGACCCTTCCGAAGCTCCCTTATTCTAAACAGCAAGTTATTCACAAGATCTCTTGTATGAGATGGATACCTGCAAAAATGTTCACCTTCTTTTCACTCTTTATACATTTAGGCAAAATCCCTTTGTTAGGATTTCTTTACATCTTATTGATCCTAACAAATCTGGAGAAAGGAGGAAGGGACAGGAAATAGAGAACTAGTCTGTCACCTAAATCCAGGAAACTAACTATTCTCCCAAGGGATAAATGACTACATGAACCAATACTGCATCATTTCCAGACCCTAAAACTGTCTTATTAACAAAGAGAGCTGGAGCTTTCTCTTCTTTGTTGGTTGCTGCAAAATATAGTGAAATTGGGGAGGGGGGTTAGATTCTCTTCCCCTCATTTTAAAAATTTAAACAGCAGAGCCTTGCCACTCCTCCAACCTACTCAAGAGTTTAGAAACACTTCACAAAAGGTTTTCATGAACTGGCACGTGGATTTCCATTAGAGCTGCAAGCTCTGCTGCAAGCAGGTCAAAGACAAAGCATTTTCTGGATTGAAGCTTTCTATGTGAAACACCAGCTCTATCTTCTATCCAGAACCACCCCCAACCCAAATTCTACCCCACCCACCTTTCCAAGTATTTCTCCCCCATACACAATTCCATATTACTCACATGGTGGTGATTACTTACTGTACTAGACCTGTCTATTCTTCTAGGTAACATTAATTTTTTAAAAATTATGTAACTAATTCCCAAGATTTTTTTTTCATCTTTATATTAAACATCAAGGAAATCACCTCCTTTAAATGAAAAATAAAAGGAACAGGAAGAATTAAGAGCAATTCTGAATCATACTCCATGTAAAAAAAAAGTGGACTTTGATCTGGGAACTGGGAACATCT
The DNA here is from genome assembly GCF_048593235.1 of Sminthopsis crassicaudata. Classification (NCBI taxonomy): domain Eukaryota; kingdom Metazoa; phylum Chordata; class Mammalia; order Dasyuromorphia; family Dasyuridae; genus Sminthopsis; species Sminthopsis crassicaudata. The sequence goes on along the minus strand of NC_133619.1, from coordinate 76,209,073 downwards.
AGGTTCTAGATCTTAATCTTCCACTGATTAGCTACCATGACCTTAATCAAGGTACTTCCTTTCTTTGGAACTCAGTTTCTTCATCTGGTAAATGAGGTACTTAAATTATATGATCATTAAGGTCCCTTCCAGATTCAAAATTCTATTGATTCTCCTACCTTTGGTTTCCAAATCAGGCCCCTTATGCACAAGGACTTGACTCTCAACATGCTACAAAGGGATTTTTGACAAATCCTGTATATTTAGTGACAGATGGCAGGCAAATTGCCAGCTCTAACCACTTCTGAAAGAGGGCTATTTCCTGGTCTGGTATGGCCAAGGAGATTATACTAAGTAGAAATCATACTACATATGAATATTTGTAACACCCTTATCAGCTTTAACTATTCTAAGGAGAGCTTGAAAGGTGCCTATTAGAAACTGCACCTGCAATGCCCCATGGCTAATCTGTTGCAGACCTGACTAAGCTGTAACAGTTTGTAACCATATCTAGACACCAATTATATTGCAGGTAGAACAGTTTTCATTCATAATTAATTGGTGCCAAATACTAGCCTTAAAGATTCCCTTATTTCAACATAAAGCAAGAATATTTTTAAACAAGTATTAAAAGATACCTTTATCACATCAAACAGGCAAGATTATCACCATACAAACCACATCTGCATCTAGGGTTTTGATATTTAACCAAAAGACCAATCTTTATCATTAACCAATAGTTATAGCACTTTTACATAGTGGCTTGCCATTCAGAAATCTAAATAAATTAAAATCCCCAATAAGGTAAAGTTCTTAGGACACACACACACACACACACACACACACACACACACACACACACACAAACACACACACACTCACATGAAAAGCAAAAAGAACCCACATTCTATGAAGGCAATCCTGTGGATAAACAGGCCCCCAAACTGAAAGCAAGAACATTGGATCACACATACCTTGATTAAAAAGCTTACATTAGCAGTGAATTTCTATCCTGAGTGTGGCTCTTAAGAAGACCAATGTTGTGAAGTTCACAAGGAATTCTTCTCAAGTGAGTATGTGTGTTTTCAAAGATGAACATCTACCCTAATGACAATATGTGTGAATATAGCAAGATGAAAAAAGATTAGCTGCAGCAACCTTATTCCCTCCCCAAATCTAACATAAGATTAACAGTTATGGACTATAAGAAGGAAGCATTCCTCCTGTCTGACTACCAACTCTATCAAGCTTAATCAAAGCAAAGGCGCTGATGAATTCTGGAAAGTAGAAGTATATAGAGATGAAATAAATCCCATTCCAAATCAAAGCTACTTAAGATGAGGAGCTGTCCTAAATTTTCAGCAAACTCCTGCCCTACCTATCTATACACACACACACAATGAACAAAGTTACAATAAAAGCACAAAACAGTTTGCATCAGAATAGTACACTCTAAAACAAAAACTTAAATGAAGAAAGAAGAGAAGGAAAATGAGCAGAAGGAGGAGAAGAAGGAGAAAGAAGAAAAGGGAGGAAGGAAGGGAGGAAGGAAGGAAAGAAGGAAGCAAGGAGAAGAAGAAAGAAGAAAAAAAAGAAAGAAGAAAAGAGGAAGAAGAGGAAGAGGAAGAACAACAAAGGAAGAAGAAGAAGAAGAAGAAGAAGAAGAAGAAGAAGAAGAAGAAGAAGAAGAAGAAGAAGAAGAAGAAGAAGAAGAAGAAGAAGAAGAAGAAGAAGAAGAAGAAGAAGAAGAAGAAGAAGAAGAAGAAGAAGAAGAAGAAGAAGAAGAAGAAGAAAGAAGAAAGAAGAAAGATCGTCCTTAATGAGTAAAATTAGAGAGACAGGAGTCATTTAGTGACCACCTTTGCTATAAGGGCAGTTAAGGATGTCAGTATATACCAACTAGGACAAACAGAATAGAATGAACTCTTTTCTCTCCAGCAGTAGATATAAATTGACAATGGAAGGACTCTGAAGGAGGACTCAGTAATGACCATTTCCCAGGTATATAGAGAGTTTAAAATATAGAGTGACAATTCAATTTTCTGGATAAGAAGGGATCTGGAGATAGAGAAAACAGAGCTACTATTAAAAGTTCCCTGTGATTCAGAGATATGGTCTAAGCAGGGAAATGATAATGATAATAATGATAATAAATGAAAATAACAATAACAACAGTAACATAACAATCTTACACTTGAATGCCTAAGGCCCCTGACATACACATATAAATCATTTCAGAGTAAAGCTGTCATACTACATCTTCTTCTCTGTCTTTTTTTAAATGGATGGAACCCCAATGTCACTCTCTCCTCTAGGATAAAAAAAATTCAAAAGGATGGTATCTTCTTTTTCTTGATAATAAAAATGGGAATAATGTCTCCCAATTATTAATTACCAAAAATGAGAATTTTCTTCCATATGCACTTTTCTTAATAACCTAATAATCCTTCTCATTATTCTCCCAAAAGTTTGGCTATCTTTAAAGCAAACAGTTCACCTCATTATAAAACACCAACAGGGAAATCTAGATTGAACAATAGTAAAGACACTCTGATTTTGCAGATTCCTTCTTATAAAAGAGAATTTTGATACATCTGCTAATTTTTAAAAAGACCAAATACTAAATTCTCTCCTTTGACCAAGGATTCTCATTACTAACACAGATATATTTTAAAAAAGAGAAATCTAGGTAAGAGACATATTTCTATTTTTAAAGAAGATATAGCCACTCTGCTTCAAATGAAGAGATACATTTACTGTATCTAAAGACCACACAAATCACACACAAAACAAGCACTAGATATTTTATGCTTTCAGTGTGGTTTGCAAGGCTCCTTTGTGTCTACAAATTCACCCAGCCAATGCTGTTGCCAAGAATTATAATTCATAAAAAAGGGTTAGTTTGTTGTTTTTTTGTTTTCTTTTACAAATTGGGGAGCAAAACAAAACTGAAGATGGGGAGACTTGAGCTTGCTTTGTCCTTTTTTGTAACAGCACTTGGTTTTTAGGGCCCAGAGAAGGCAGCTTTTCTTGCTATGTAGAGCAAGAAGAAGCATGGCTCAAAAGCCAAATCAAGTCTCTTTCTCTACAGACTGTTCTTGGAAGGCAACCATTTCTGCAGGTTGTCCCCTAGAGACACCTTGTACCAGAGGCCCTTCTAAAAAGTGTTTCAGGGTGGCTGGAACTAAGATGAAACTGCAATATTATTAGGATGCTTTAGTTCTTACAGTAGCCAAGTATGCCATTAGTCTAAAACAATGAAGCATGGGGGAAGGGGAAAGGAATGCTCTGATTTATTTATTTGTTTCCAGTAGCAGTGGAAAATTTTCTCCAAGTAGAAAAGAGGCCTGAAACTGACCCCATCTGCCAATTATGAATCAGCATTAACAACTAACAGAATTTCAAAATGGTTTTCAAATAAACATGCCATGCTCCTAATGGCATGAAGCAAAACTGGTTTCATATAGGACTTACAGAGCATTATTATGTCCTTTCCTCTGCTTCTCTTTCGACAATGAAACAATACAGATAGACCAAGAATAAATCTTAGTGTTCGCATTTTCAGCTTTGGAAAAAAAAATTCTGAAAGAAGTGCCCCCATGAGCTAAAACTATAAGTCACTTTTTATCTTGGAAGTGGAGGCTAGGTCTAGAAAAGTCACCATCCCTACTGACAAGGAAGATGAAAGATCTTGCTATCTTCTTTCCAAAAACTGGAACAGGACCCTCAAATCCACACCAGCATTCTCCATACCTTTGCCTTTCCCCTGTTTTTTCAGAGAGTTATCGGAAATTTTCTTGCAAGTTTTCAGAAATCTACTTTGGGGACCTTAGGAGTTGTGTGTCAGCTAAATTCCACAAAATAATAGACCACATGAGCACAGTGTAATTTACCGTTACATGATGGAGAGAGATGCTGTTACTTGGGCTGCGATCCTAAGTGTGCTGAGACTAGGGACGGTTAATAGCTAAAGTGGGGGATTCATTTTTATTTTAAATTATAGGAAAGTCAATAGATAGTTTTCTAGATTTGGATCCCTTCATGGCAAGCTCCCTTGCCTGAAAAGCCAGTGTCAAAATTCTTATCCTGATGTTGTGCATGTCCATCATTGATGTGAATACAAGACTCACTAAAGATTAAGCAGAAAAATCACTCCGTATTATCAGCATGAAATAAAATATGGAGATAACAAGAGTCCAGATTCAATCCTCAAATACACAGCTATTTTGGCCTTGAAAATTTAACCCCTATTTTCTCTTGAAATTAAATCTGATTATTTGAGTTTCCTCCTTTGGTTTAGGTTTTCTTTAAGACTAGTTACCTTTCTTAGTATCTGAGTAAGAATACTATCTAATAATTACCTCCATTTAACCTCTAAATTTAACCATTTAACAGCCCACTTCATGTCACAAGAAAGCTTCCTCTTGCCTAGGTTCTTTGCAGATGATGGCAAAAGAGTTGTTTTTTCTCCCCAAAGGGGAGTAGAGAATGGGGGTGGAGAGTAATGGTGCTGTTGTCAGTATTTAGTAATACCTTTGAACTGTCCTGAGCAATCAGTATTCAAAATTTCAAAACCTGAATGGTTATCTGGGCTCAACAGTTCCCTGCAACTGCCTTTGGTACATTTCATTAAGAAACAATAAGGCAGAAGATCAGACAATATGAAAAGCTAAAGGAGTTTAAGATAGTATCTTCTGTGATCTGGAATCAAGAGACCTGAGTTGAAATCCTATATCAGTATCCTAAAGGATACCTTTTTATAGTCTGAGTTAGCTCATTTGTAATAGGCATAATAATAGAAGGAATATAAACTTTGCAATCCTTTATATGTAATACGTAAGTAAAATCAATAAAATGAACATCATAATACAGGGGACAAAAACTGCATACCTTAAAATGCAATATACACTAAAATCAGTAGTATAAGAACTCCTTTATAGGTTAGAGCCACATTTATATGACTTTGTTGAGCCTGCAAGGCACAAAACCGAAATACTAGGAGGATGCTTTTTTTTTTAATTATAAGCACTCTCCTACAAGTTAAATCTAACTCTGACTTCCAACCATGTGGTTACAAGTACCCTGGTAAAGAGGTAAAAAGTTAGGGGTTCAGGGTTTGTATCAGAACTAGAGGAGAGTCTGCTTCCTGTTATCAGAAACCCAATTAAGAGACATTGGTGGGGAGGGCAAAGAGGAGGAGGGAAGGAGTGACTATGAGGAACAATGGATCTAATACTTTTCATCACAGTCAAGCCAAGTATGTTTGGATTGTTTGTTTTCACACACTAAGGCTGCTAGCTACTAAAGAGTGAAAGAAGCAAGCTTTACTCAGAAACTGCCTTGGGCTTCAACATTATTACTATGAAAACTTCAAATACAACAAAGTTGCACAATTAATCATCATGCAATGTTGTAACAAATAAAACTCACTTTCCTTCTATAGGACTGTACCAACAAATCATATATAGACATGCTAGGTAGATGATCGAGATTGCCTTCCCTTGAACTTGTCTAGACTGTGGTTAATATACAACTGGTTCAACATTACTAATCTAGTGGAATAAAAGCTTTCCCTTTTTTTTTTTAATTGCGAGATTATATTATGTTTTTCAATTTAATTAGCTTGTTGGAAAATTAAAGAAAATTGGGGGGAGGGAATGAGTCCTTTTTAAACCAGATATTATTAATGACAGAGGGAGAAAATGCATTTAATAAATGTCTTATGACAGCCAGTTATAAATTAAACCCTAATAACGTGTGAAAACATATTCATTACTGTCACAGAGAGGTAAAATAAAATATATCTGACAGAATAGTCACACTGGCATGCATATGTGTGTGTACACTGATACACACAGAGAGAAGGGAGGCCAAAACCTTGAGGAAAGCTCCTACTGTCTAATCACTGCTTAGCTAGGTAACAATGGTACAATCAAAGAGAATCATCCCCATACATGCTCCTTGTGCAAAAAGCTCACTTAGTAGAGAAATAACTTCCACATCAGCTTAATGCTGGCAAATACTGCTCTGTATCCCTGCAAAGAGGAAATCCAGCAGTTCATTAGTCTTAACAAGCTGCTGTCATAGAGCTTCGAAGTTACCCTAGCAGCCACATGCTGTTCCTCTCACGTCTATTACCAATGGCAAAGTGGATTCTTGAGAAGGGACTACAAGTTAATATTGTCAACAGGAGAAAAAAATGTGGATCCTATTCTTGAATTTGTTGACCTCTACTCACACACATGTTGGGGGAAATAGTGCAAATTGAGCCAGGATCATAGACTTCCCTGAAAGATGCCCCCACCCCCACCCTCACAATTTCAGAAGGGTTGGTGCCGGGCAGAATCAGGATTTTTAGCTATCCACACTTTCTACTGACAGTTTCTTTATTTACTTCTCACAGACTTAGAATGTACTGTAGCACTGAATGGGTCTAAGGAAAACTAGAAATCAACCCCACTTTTCCGTCCTCCAGACCACCTGAGAACCTGGTGGGGGTCCCCTCCAGCATCATACCAGTTTCTGAAAGCTCCTATTCTAAATAAGATAAAATAAAACACAAAAACACACCACACCCCTTTCTAAGCAATGTGTGGCTGCCAGCACGAACCAAAGGGTTCTCAGGAATGAGAACAACAAACAGTAGCTGAAGGGGACTGGGTTGCTCTCCCCCCCCCCCCACTTCTCTTCTAAAGGCATTTGACTCCATGGGGGCGGAAGCTGAAAATACATTATAAATCTAAAACAAATGCACTTTCGTATCCCACTCATGGATATTGCTTAGTGTCTTTTGTTACTGGTTCTCTGCTTTCTCCTTGCCCACCCTTTCAATACCCCGGAATGAAGCTTTTTATTGTTTGTTTTATGGACACATACTAATTAGCTGAAAATACCTCTCCGATCCCTTTTCTACCACCTGCCAGTTGTCAAAATCAGCTGAAAGCGATCAACCTGACTTAAGTTACTAAGCAGGGATAAGTAATATCTATAATCCAATACATGCACATATCTCTATAGATATATCGTTATCAAATCAACCATCCCTACCCTACACCGAGAAGTTAAGCGGATCTCTACAACGGAATGGTCTGCAAGGCTACGAGTGTAAGGATGTGTGTTTATGATTGAATACAGACAGCTCTGACCCGACTGCTCTGTTTGGCAAATGGGGGGGTAGAGAGGAGGGGGAGGGGGAAGGGGTTAAGGTTAGAGTATGTATGTTTCAGGAAATATATTAAACAACAAACACACACAAGCAAAAAAAAAAAAAAAAAAAAAAAAAAAAAAAAAAAGGAAAGGAAAGGAAATAAAAACCCTTAAAAAAAAAAAAAAAAAAACAACAACAACCCTTAAAAACCCCAAAGCCCGCACCAACGCAGCCCCAGCGTCTCGCCGCTACAAGATTTACACAAGTAATTTAAATCATTCACCTGCTGCCAGTTCTCCTCCAGGGATGGCAAAGCTGAGAAGTAGCCGGTGTCGTGGACAAGTTGCAGCTCCTGGAATATACTATAACTAGCCAACACGTCCATGCTGCTGCTGCTGCTGGGCAAAGCAGGAGGAGAAACCCTCCCCCTTCCACAGTTTTGTTTGTTTGTTTGTCTATTTGTTTGTTTGTCTCACCCCCCCAAAAAGGCATAAATCCAGGGTCCCTTTTGGTTTTTTTTGTTTCGTTTCAGTCACACTTAAAAAAAAATCAATGCGGAGGAGAAAGGGAGAGAGGAGATGAGAGAAGAGAGAGTGAAAGAGGATGGAGAGAGGCATCCAACATGTACAGTGGAAACGGCTGCCAGGAAAGGGGTACTTCTCCACTGTAGTAAATGCAATAATTCCCTTCCAGGGCTCTAATCACTCCAGCTCGTGGACCAGGAAGGGGGATGCAAACTCACTGACACGAAGCTGCCATCTATTTCTGCATTGCTGTTCGCTCCTAATGCAATCTTTGCTCTTTATTTTGGGAGGTTGCATTTTTTTTTTCTCGCGATCGCTTCCCCCCCCTTCCCTCCCCACCCCCCACCCCATCCCTGCTAGTTTGTAGTCCTCCCCCCCCTCCCTTTCTTTCCCCTCCTCCTTCTCCTGCTGCTGCTCCTCTTCCCCCTCCCCAATCTCCCTCCCTCCTCACGCCTCTCCGCGCAGTCGTGGGATCTTGGAAGAAAGCGTCCATTAAGGCAACGTGTGACCATGTAAGGTAAACGAAAGGGGGGGCTCATGAAGTCACTGAGGACCAATCGGGGGCAGAGAGACGGGACCTGGGGCGGAGCTTGGCAGCCAAGGGGTCTGGGGATTGGAGCAAGCCTGATCTCCCTTCTGCCTTACAAGGCGGTGTAAGGCGAGCTATTTTTAGAGAGCTATATAAGGGGCCGGAGCCGGCCGGCCGTGCTGAGGCCTGGGAGAGGGAGAGGGAGAGGGAGAGGGAGAGAGAGACAGAGAGACAGAGAGACTGAGAGAGAGGGAGAGGGATGGGGCGGGAGTGGGACACACGGTGAATCTGTGAAGCAGGGCAACTCACACATACACATACACATACACACACACACACACACACACACACACACGATGGAGTTCGGGTGGTCTGGAGTGGAATGCAAAACCGGGCAGGCCGAGGGAGCTGGGCGTCCCCAAAGTGCGTGAGCTGGAGAGGCGGTCGCCGTTTTGCCCAAGTTTCGCTTTTGCAATCCACCTTCCTCTTCCCGGGGTGAGGGGGGACTACGGCCCAGGCTACGAGAGGTCCAGAGAGGAACCCAGCCCCCAGGGAGCCCCAACCTTCCGCGTCCCCGGATTGGGATGGACTGGGAGAGAGGAGGATCAGGCTCGTCTCTATTGACCATTTTGAGCAGAAAAATGCTGGCACGCGCCCCTACACTCCGGGGCAATACAGATCTAGGTTAGGCTACCTAGGCGAAGAGCCCCTCACCTCGACCACTCCCGCCCCCGCCCCCACGTCTCCCGGGGGAGGAGCTGGAGGGGGTATCGGGAGAACCGGCGGTGTCGGCTAGGGAAACAAGATGGAATCGAAAAGGAAAAGAATCCAACTTAGTTTAAAAAAAAAAAAAAAAAAAAAAAAAAAAGCAAACCAGCAAATTTCCCACAGGCGGCCGGGGCTGGAGAATAGAAAAGCAGATGCAGCATCAGAGGGAGAAAGAACAAAGGAGGAGGCGCTGCTTAGACCTGTCCTGTAAGGAAGGCTGTCTTTGGCTCTGCTCCCAGCCTCCCACCCAAGATGGAAACACTTCCACCTACGCCACCGACCCCCCCTACCCTACCCCCCCTACCCTTTCTGATCCTAAATGGTAGGGGGGAGGGTCCGTAGCTTTTATAATTTTTTAAAAATCGGATGTCCAGACTGACTGAAAGGGAGTGATTTTGCCCGATGGATTTGTTACAAGCAGTAGATGGGAATTCAGAATGAGCATGTGAGCCATGTTGCAGTAGGCAGCTTGCCTGAGAGTTTTAAAATGATGTACATACACCATGTGGTTTCCTCGTGGACCTGGAGAGTGCTTTGTGCAAGCAATGCTTGGTGAAAAGCAAGATTTGGGGAATATCTGGCATCATATAAGCCGATGCAGATGTGCGTGTATATACATTGTACATGTATGTATACATACACGCATGTGTATGCATTCTGAGGGCTATTTCCATACAAATAATATGTATATGCGTACATTTATGTATACTATCTTACAGTTTTTGAATACCTAGATACATATGCATATAGATACATACACATACATAATAATCATATAACCTGGCAAAGCAGGTTAAGGGTCATTAAAATGAGTGCAAATATATGTAATATGTCTACATGTGCACCATATTGTACACCTATGAATATATACAAATATACTATATATTTATCTTCATTCTGATATCTATATGCTGGGATGGGGGAATCTGGCATGATACATATATATATATATATATATATATATATATATATATATATATATATATATATATATATATGTATATGCTGTTATAGTTGGCCAATCAATTATTAATTCTTAAATAGCGATTGCAGTTTAAGTTCCCCAAATTGCATTGTCAGCTGAACAGAATGATACTTCCACTTTCGGAATGATTTCAAATTGTGCAAATTCAGAGAGAAGACTCTTCCCCCTTTTTAAGGTTAAGAAGAAAACAATCCCCATCTTAGCGCTCTCTCTCTCTCTCTCTCTCTCTCTCTCTCTCTCTCTCTCTCTCTCTCTCTCTCTCTCTCTCTCTCTCTCTCTCTCTCTCTCTCTTCTCTTCCTCTCTTCCTCCCTCCCTCCCTCCTCTGGCTATTTCTGGCTTGATTTCAAACTATTAAAAAGTTAAATCAGTGATTTTCTAGGTGAAGTTAAACGGTAAGCACTGGAATTGGAATTGTGTCTGTGCATAAATCTATCTTATCTATATTGGGGGGAGGCCAGCCCTGTAATTGTCTCATGCAGGGAAACTCCCACTGTGAAAACTCTCTATTACTATAAGGTTAGACTACATACAATCTAAGAGATACAAACAGTTGTAACTTGTAAAGTCTATTTTCCTATATGTTATAGAAATAGTACTCCTTTTAAAAGAAAATCATGTATTAGAATGCAGTTTTGTTCCAACAAACTGTAGAAAAAAACATTGTTCTTAGAAATAAGACATTGTTCTAATAGGATCCATCTGTCATTTGCAATAATAAACCCCTCTGCTTAGGATTCAAGAGAGATCTGTCTTGTAAGTGAACTGAATTTTGTGCTCATGTAATATAGAGGATCCAAGGTATTATGAATTATGTTTATATAATCTGAATCATCATTATGGATAGGTGAAAGGTTACAAAGTAAATTTGAACTCTTGACTTGGGATTTAAATAAATAAATCATTAGGTTATGAACAAAATGATCAGTATAGAAATAACCTACTAAATATTATCAAGAACTCAAGTCACTGACTTAATAATATTGGAGAATGCTGGGAGAAATATCTGTGCTAAGGAAAAATTGAAATTTTCACAAGATCATATGACTTGGAGCTGCAGGAGACTTTAAAACATCTATTCTAGTAGTTCTCAAACTTTGGCCATTATATCCTTAGAATTTGAGGATTTATTTATGTGGATTATGTCTACTTAGTTTTATTATATCTGAAATTAAAACATTTCAGCATTATTATGAAAATAGATCTGGCCTCATAAATCCATTGAAAAAGCTGTGGGGACCCCCAGGGATCCATCTGACCACAATGAGAAGCACCACACAAGTTGTAAACAGGGATGAGACTCAGAATCATATCCTTTGAATCTAAGTCTAATGCTTTATTTTATTTTCATTATAATAGAAACATACTTCATGTTATTTAGTCTTACAATCTATATAGCTATTACTGCACAAAGATATTTGGATAGCAGTAGGTAAGTATCACCAATTACAATACCTCTCAAAAAAAAGTCTCATAAATAATCATTATGGAACAAAAAGGTGGTATGGTGAATTCTAATACATGAATTATAGTGGATAGAGCATTTGCCCTAGAATCTTGAAAATCTGAGTTCAAATGTAGCCTCAGATATTTACTAGCTGTGTTATCCTGGAGAGGTCATTTAACCCTGATTGCCTCAAAAAGAAAAATCACCTCTGATATTAAAATTAGAAGTACTTGGTTTGAGCTAGAGGAAAAACTCAAATCATAGAAGTTCACTTAATTAAATTTGTTACTCTAACAAGTTTTAGGCCTCATTGCAGCCTAGTGGTGATCCTGGCTATACAAGGGTCTTGCTCTTTTGGGAGACAGAGAGGAGAGGAAATTTTACCTTTTTGAAGACTATGAAAAAGGAGTGAAAGCTCTGGCAGTTCCACTATGGAGAGGGTGCTTTAAATACTGTCCCAGCAACAGATTTCTAAAAATCAATTTAGCTAAATGTTATCACAGAATAGTCACTTAGTGATGAATTTTTTGGCATTGGCTTGAAGTAGAGAAAACCATAAAATGATCCTCATTATTGTTGCATCCTACTTCTACATGCATGGTTGCAGAAGGGCAGAATAATGAAAAAAGATTCTGGGAATCACACAATTTTTAGATTGATATATACATTATCTTATGTTTATACCTGAAATGTGAGATTCTTGTCCAATGACATACTACTGGAGAAACCAAACTTTATCAATCTTGACATTCCTTTCAAAGGAAAGAAGTTTCAAGGAAATTGTAGTTCAACTGAAGCATGACTTACAGCTTCTCTTTGAAGTATCAGATAAAGGAGGAGCTGAAGCTGGTTTTATCATGTATCCAAAGACAATTTAAATCATAGAATTGTAGTTATATTGTTACCATTTCACCAATTCCTTATTTCATAGGACCCTGAGTCAGCCCATAATGTTGTATTGAGAATTTTTTGTTTGATGATTTTCAATCATGTCTGATTCTTCATGACCCCATTTGGGGTTTTCTTGGCAAAGATATTAGAGTCATTGCAATTTCCTTTTCCATTCCATTTTGTGGTGACAAACTGAGGTAATCAGTATTAAGTGACTTGCCCAGGATCACACAGCTAGTAAGTATCTGAGGCCAGAATTTGAACTCAGGCCCTCTTAATACTAGGACCAATACCCTATCCACTGTGCCACCTACCTGCTATGTCCAAGATAAATATTTGTAAAACAATCCATGAAAATTTTTACAGCTTATGTATATATTCTAATATTATGAATATATTCTGATAGAAAAAGAAAAGGTATAATCCTATTTAAAAGAAAAGAAAAGAAAAAAAACATGGCAAGTTTATCCTAATTATATAAACCTCTATTCTTATATTCAACGACTTCAAAAGAAAGGTGGGTGGGTATGAGGGAAAATTGCAAAAAGTATGTTGGAAAATATGGTCCAAGAGTAAGGAATGAGAGAGGCCAAGAATTTATATACTGTTGAAGCCTTATATCTATATATCATGAATACTTTCTTCAAGAAAAGATTTGGAAGATTTTAGACATAGTGAACACCAAATAACATCATAAAAGATGAAATTGATTATATTTTAATGGACAGGAAATGACTCATTATTCATATCTGAATAAACTGTCTCTGTATGGTCAGGCCACAGACTTTAAGGGAAAGACAAAATTAATATGAAACTTAAAGAATACAATGAAAATGTTATATGTTCCCAAAAAGATGACCAAAAGGAAATAAATAAATAGTACTGTGTGTGGCATATAGTAAGTGCTATCCCTAATGTTACATGTTTTCATTTATTTTTCTGTTATTTAGTGGATTGACTATATAAAATTCCCACACATTAAAAGAATTCTTGATGAAAGATGAATCATCTTCTAAGAATTCTCTAAGATTATAGTCTGTATTGAGATAGCAAGGATATCATCTATAGGATTCAGAAAAGACAGTTGAGATTGTGAGTTGATAACAGTGGGTCATAGGGTTTGTGATATTCCATGATAGACTGCATCTAGAAAATATAAAACCCCCCCAGGATATTTTCTTGCATTTGTTGACTTTTAAAAAGGACATTTTAAAAAAAATCAAAACACTGCCTTCTAGGTTTTCCTCTAACAAGACACCTCCCCTGCATAAGGCAAACTTTAACAAGAATTTTTGAAAAATAGAAGAGAAAGAACCTTATTCAATGATACATAGATTCTAATGATCAAACAAGTAATAAAACAGGGAAATGCTAGCCAAATCTGACTGACATTATCAGAGGCAACCCAGTGTGGCCACCAATTGAAGAGATGACAGTTTTCCAAATATTTCCATCTATTAGCAGACATCATACAGATTGCATTAAATATTAGCCTATCATAGAGTTTTCTAGATGAAATTAATAATCCACTTAAAAGAATTTGGCCTAGCTCTCCAAATAGGGAAAACGAAATGGATGAAGAATGTCAATTGTCCAGACTATGATATGCAATTGGATGGACAATTTATAGAGATCATATACTGCAAATGAACAGTTAAGAATTGAACATAAGGAGGAAAGTAAGTTGATTGCCTTTAACAAAATGCTAAATTGTGTTAAGGACTCCAAACATGTTCCAAACATGTTTTATAGTTCCTTTTCTGTGTCTCAGTTCATTCATATAATTTTTTCAATATTACAAATGTCACAAATCTGCATAGTGTTTTTTTGTTTGTTTGTTTGTTTGTTTTTTTGTTTTTTTGCCTCAGCCCCTTTCATTGTGCTACCTTCCTAACATTCCTAACTCAACTTTGTAACATATTCTTGTGGTTGTGTTGCATGGCTAGTAGTCATGGAATACTTAAATTTCTGAAGACTTGAAGTTGTTGATGAGCTGAGGAAAATCGAATGACAAAAATACATACAAATCAAGAATTATGAAAGAGGAGTCATGCAAAGGAAAGGGACAAAGATTAGATCTGTGATTTCGTTGGTATAGGGAACGCTTAATGGAAGAAACTTCTTCTATCAGTGCAGGTTTCACTTGAATAATTTATAATTTATAGATTTAGAAGTTATGTGAATTCCCTAGGGTCACACAGATAATATGTGTCAGAGACTTAAACTCAAGTCTTCTCAGCTCCAAGGCAAATTCTCTACCAATTATCCCATATTATCATTTTTTTAATTGCCCCATAGTGAAAACAAGGGGCACTCCATGGCACCATTTTGATACTGAGAGAACATAAATCCCCAGAACATTGGATAGACCATCCAAACTTTGGGGAGGACAGAGAAAAGTTACCCAGGATAGGCAGGTATAGATGAATTGTGACTTTCATCACAGAGAGCTATAATGGTGAGATGACACATCCATTGGAATACCAGAGAAACTTCTTATACTTTAGGTATTTCTAACCTTTAGTGGCAACTGAAAAGAAGCTAAGATAATATAGGACCTCAAAAGGAGAGTGAATCAATGTCAATGGAACAAATTATGTACTGGGCTAGGTTCTAGAAGAGAATTAGATATAATAACCATCTAGAAGATCTAGCATAGATTGTCAAGGTCTATGAACCTTCTTTTCAAAAGATTGTCACTGTTCTATCACTCAGAACTATTCTAGTATTTTCTATCCTTGGAAATGTTTCTCTTTGTGCTTCAATAGCTCAGTTGTTCCTCTATTCAACTTATAGTTATGAGCAATTCTCTTCTAACTGACCATGCTTTATTAATTTATATCGCTAATTAATAATAAGTAATAATAAGTAGGGCTCTAGAAGAGCACTGGAGTAAATTGATTCAAATGGATGGACTACACTAGCTAAGTAACCCACATTACCTTTTAATTTGGAAATACTTAACAGGAAGAGGTAGGTCCCTTTAAGTCAGGAAATAATACCACCATGAAATGTAACTATATTAAAAAAAGTTGCAATCTTGGAAATTGTAACATATCATGAAGTGATGTTGTAATGGCAAAAGTTTCCAGTAACCAGGAGAGAATCATAAAACTCAGTTCCCCAATAGCCTAGTGAAATGATCCCTGGACTGTGAGATGCTCATCCTTAATATCCAACTGATCTGAAACAATCCATCTTTGGATAAAAGCAAACTAGAGTCTAGGATGGTTATACAGGAAAACTTCAGCTGAGAAATAGAGAAGGAAGAGTAAGAAACAGAGGCATAAACAAAGTCAGATCCAGAGAGATAGATAGAGATAGAGACACACAGAAATGGAGACAAAAGGACAGACAGACAGACAGAGACAGTGACAGAAAAAGAAAGAGAGAAGGAAGAAGACAGAGAGAGAGACAAAGAGACAGAGAGAGAGAGAGAGAGAGAGAGAGAGATCACTTCACCTGGTTGTAACAACAGCTCCTTTACAAGATTACATGAAGTAATCTTAAAGTTTTATAGTTGCTTTTCTGTGTCACTTCATTCATATAATTTTTTCAATATTACAAATGTCACAAATCTGCATAGTGTTTTTTGTTTGTTTGTTTGTTTGTTTTTGCCTCAGCCCCTTTCATTGTGCTAACTTCCTAACATTCTATAGGCCGTATACTGGATTTTTTTCTACTAGAACCTATGTACATATGTATGTACATATATGTACATGAATGTGTAAGACAACTTCTGAGAATTTTTTGGCAATCTTCCCTTTCCTGTTATTTTCAGATTCAAGATACTCTCTTCAGCTGTGCCCTTACTCACAGGAAACCTTCATTTCCTCTAAGATCTTATTAGCAAATCACTTAGAATTCATATCATAATAAGGGGTAAGGATGATTTTCTTTAAATAGCAAGGATTGCAATGAAAAGAAAATATCTTATCATCAAGCACTCAACTCCTGTGCCGCTCATTTAAACTATCTTCTCTCTTCCCAATCCCAAACCTCATTCTACACTTCAGCTTTGAAAGTCAAACTAGGGAAACTGAAAACATTGGAGTAATAAGTTGCTTACATTACAAGAAAACCAAATGTTCAGGATCTTAAAATAACTAATTTTTTTTTTTTTGTTAATGATATTAAATTTTTTTCAAGGTTTTTTTTTTCTCCATCCTAACTCCCCCTTCTTTTCTGGAAAAAAAAATACTATCCTTATAACATCAAAATATAGTCAAATGAAACAAAGTCCTATATTGACCATATATCCTAAATATTCATATTTTACTTCTTTGTAATGAGGTAGTGATTCTTCATCAAGAATCTTTGGAAATCATATTTGATCATTGTATTGATCAGAATTCTTGTCTCATAATTGTTCATTTTTACAATGTTATAGGATAACTTATTTGTATGAACTCCATATAAGTTTATATGCCATAATTATGGACCGTAGTTTTCAATCATTCCCCCAAATGATGATCACATTTTTAGTTTTCAATTCTTTTTCTCTACAAAAAGAGCTTCTATGAATATTTTCATATGTATACCAGAGGATTACTTTATAGAACTAGGAATAAATTAATAATAAAATTCATATAGAGCAACTAGAGGTCAAATATCAAGGGAAATAATGGGGAAAAGAAGCGGGAAGACAGCCTAGCCGTACCAAATCTCAAACTATACTACAAGGCAGTAATTATCCAAAAAAAAAAAATTGATACTGATTTAAAAAATAGATCAATCAGTAGAAACAGATTAGGTATACAACATATCAATGAATTTAACAAGCTGGTATTTAGGACCCCAAAGATTCTATCTATTGTAGTAAGAGCTCACCATCTGACAAAAGTTTCTGAGGAAACTGGAGAGAAGTCTAGCAGAAATAAGGTTTAAATCCCCACCACACATCAGATACCAAAATAAGCTCAGAATTAATATAAAAGATCAGATAAATAAATTAGAGGAATAAGGAAGAAATTACCTTTCAGATCTGTGGATGGGGGGAAAGTTCACAACCAAAGGATAAAAAAGAATCTTTAAATATAAAGTAGGAAATTTTGATTATCCAAAATTTAAAAGTTTTGCACAAAGTCCTATATACCTAACTAAGCAGAGGGGAATAATCTTTGAAGGTAATGCATCTTGGCATGGAAACTTGATTTTCTTTCTTCTGATCTGGGAAGCATGACCCATCCTTGGTCTAAAAAAAAATTGAGATTAAAACAAAAGCATTAACCATGCATCAACAGCAGTAATAAGACCTCCCATATATTTTATACCTGATGTTTAATGTCAGCAGAAGGGGAAGAGAAATTGGAATCTTCAAAAGTCCCAGCATGCTACTCCCTTCCCTCCATTAAAAAAAAAATTTTTTTTTATTTAATGTTTTGAGTTTCAAATTCTATCCTTTTCTTCCTACTTCCCTGAGGTACTAATCAATCACATATGAATTAGCCATGTGCAAATATGTAAACATTTCCAAACTAGAAGACTCAAGTAAAGGGAAAAAAATGAAAGAAAGAAAGTGAAAAACAGCGGTGCTTCAGTCTATATTCAATCAATATTTGTTTTTCCCTGGAGGTGGATAGTATGCTTCAAATCATTAGTCCCTTGGGATTATCTTGGATCATTGTATTGCTGAATAGCTAAGTCATTTACAATTCAATAATATTGCCCTTACAATATACAACATTCTCCTGGTCCAGTTCACTTCTCTATGCCTCAGTTCATGTAAATCTTCCCAGATTTTTCTGAATGATTCTGCTTGCTATTTTTTATAGAACAATACTATACCATTATAATCATATTCCACAGCTTGTTTAGTCATTTCCCAATTGATGGACATCCCTTTGATTTTCAATTCTTTAGCCACCACAAAAAGGGTTGCTATAAATATTTTTGTACAAATAGGTCATTTTCCCTTTTAAAAATATGCTTTTGGGATATAGGCCTATATTGCAATGATATTGCCAGATTGAAGGTTATATACAGTTCTATAGCCTTTTGGGCATAGTTCTAAATTGCCCTCCAAAAAAAGCTGGATCAGTTCACAACTCCACCAATAGTGCATTAATGTTCCACATTTCCCACATTCCCTCCAATATCCAATATTTTCCTTTTTTTGTCATATTAGCTACTCTGATAGGTGTGAGGTAATATCTCAGAGTTGTTTTAATTTTCATTTCTTTGACCAATAGTGATTTGGAGTATTTTAAAATATGATGATAGATAGCTTTGATTTCTATCATGTATACATATTTATATGTGTACATATTTATACAGTTATCTTGCTGCACAAGAAAAATCAGATCAAGAAGGAAAAAAAAAATCTGAGATAGCTCTCTTAATCCCAAGATTATTGGAACTGATCTGAATCATCTCATTGTTGGAAAGAGCCATGTCCATCAGAATTGATCATCTTATAATCTTGTTGTTGCTGTGTGCAATGATCTCCTGATTCTGCTTGTTTCACTCAGCCTCAGTGCACCTAAGTCTTCCCAGACCTCTCTAAAATCATCCTGATGATCATTTCTTATAGAACAATAATATTACATAACATTCATATGCCATAATTTATTCAACCATTCTCTAATTGATGGGCCTCCATTCAGTTTTCAGTTTCTTGCCACCATGAAAAGGATTGCCACAGACATTTTTGCACATGTACTACTCTGATTTTTGGCCAGTACCAGATTATTTTAATAATTGTCATTTTATAATGCAGTTCAAGTTCTGATATGGATAGACCATGTTTTTAAAAAAAATTTCATTGATTTTCTTGATCTCCTTGAGCTTTTGTTTTTTGTTCTTTGTTATTTTTTCTAACTCTATAATAGTTTTTATGCTTTTGTTGGTATGATTGATTAAATATATTAATTTAGGTAGAATTGTAATTTTTATCATGTTTATTTGGCCTACCTATGAGCAACTAATGTTTTCCCAATTGCTTAAATCTGACTTAATTGTGTAAAAAAGTCTTTTATAATTGTGTTTATATAGTTCCTGGGTTTGTCATGGCAGGTAGACTTCACAGTATTTTATATTGTCTATGTTTATTTTAAATGAAATTTCTCCTTCTATGTCTTGCTTCTGGACTTTGTTGGTAACGTGTAGAAATGCTGATGGTTTATATGGTTTTATTTTGTATCCTGCAATTTCACTAAATTGTTAATAATTTTGAATAGTTTATTTTAAGTTGATGCTCTAGATTTTCTAAGTATAACATCATATCATCTGCAAAGAATGATAGTTTTGCTAACTCATTGCCTAATCTAATTAATTTATTTTTCTTCTTTTATTGCTAAAGCTAATATTTCCAGTAAATAATAAATAAATAGGGGGCAGCTAGGTGGCACAGTGGATAGAGCACCAGCCCTGAATTCAGGAGGACCTGAGTTCAAATCTGGTCTCAGACACTTAACACTTCCTAGCTGTGTGACCCTAGGCAAGTCACTTAACCCCAGCCTCAGGGGAAAAAATAATAATAATAAATAAATAATAGAAATTAACAATGAGCACCCCTACTTCACCCTTGATTGTACTGGGAAGGCTTCTAGCTGTTTCCTTTTAAAGATAATACTTGCTGATTGTTTTAGAAAAAATAGTATTTATCTTTTAAAGTAGCCCCATTTATTTCTAAGCTGTCTAGTATTTTTTAGTAGGAATGGTTGCTCTGTTTTTAGAGGCTTTTTCTGCACCTATTGAGTTAATCACATGATTTCTGTTGGTTTTCTTATTGATCAATTATACTGATAAGTTTTTGCAATATTGAATTAGCCTTGCATTGCTAGTATAAATCCCACCTGGCTATAGTGTATAATCCTAGTAACATATTGTTGCAATCTCTTTGCAATATTTTATTTAAAACTTTTTCACCAATATTCATTAGGGAAATTGATCTATAATTTTTTTCTGTATTTTGACTCTTCTTGGTTTGGGTATCAGAACCATCTTTATATTATAAAAAAAGAATTTTATAAAATTTCTCTTTCTCCTACTTTCCCAAAAGGTTTGTGTGGTATTGGGATTAATTATTCTTTAAATGTTTGGTAGAATTTGCTTGTAAATTCACCTAGTTCCTTCTTAGGAAATTTATTAATGGCTTGTTCAATTTCTTTTTTAAAAAACTGGGTTATTTAAGTATTTTATTCTGTTAATCTGGATAATTTTATTTTGTCAATATTTATCCATTTCATGTAGATTGTCAAATTTATTAGCATATAATTGAGAAACATATTTCCTAACAATTGTCTTAATTTTCTCTTCATTGGTAGTAAATTCACCCCTTTCATTTTTGATGTTAGTAATGTAATTTTCTTCTTTCCTTTTTTAATCAAATTAGCCAGTGGTTTATCTATTTTATCAGGGTTTTGTCTTTATAAAACCAGCTTTGAGTTTTATTTATGACTTCAAAAGTTGTTTTACTTTCAACTATATTAATCTCTCCTTTGATTTTCAGAATTTTCATTTTGGTGCTAAATTGGGATTTTTAAATTTTATTCTTTTTCTAGATTTTTTTTAGTTGCAAGGCCAATTCAGAGATCTGCTTTTCCCCTATTTTATTGATGTAAGTGAATAGAGGTATAAATTTTCTCCTAAGTATTGCTTTGGCTACATCCCATAAAGTTTGGTATAGTATCCTATTGTTGTCATTTTCTTTAATTAAACTATTGATTATTTCTATGATTTATTCTCTGATTCACTTGTGTTTTAGGATTAGATTATTTAACTTCCAATTAATTTTTTCATCTCTCTTTTTGTTGTTCATTATTGAATATAATTTTATTGCATTATAATCTGAAAAGGAAAATTTTATTTATTTCTCTTTTTCTGCCTTTGGTTCTGATGTTTTAATATCCTAACACATGGTCAATTTTTTTGTATAAATGTTATGTACTGATGAGAAAAAGGTACATTCCTTTCTATTCATATTCAATTTTTTTTCTAGAAATCTGTCATATCTAACATTTCCAGAATCTTTAACTTCATTCTTGTTTATTTTTTAGTAAGATATATCTAGTTCTGAGAGGAGAAAGTTAAGATTTTCCCCACTAATATAGTTTTATTATCTATTTCCTTCTGTAACTTATTCAACTTCTTCAAAAAATTTATCCTATACCATTTAGTGCCCATGATTTCATTGTTTGGGGTACCTTTTAGCAAGTTATAGTTTCCTTCTTTACCTTTTTAAAATTTTATAGAGTTCTGTATACAACTATGTTTGGTGTTTCCTCTTTGAACCAATTTTGAAGAGAGTAAAGTTTCAGCTTTGCCCACCATCCTTCTCCTTATCTTTTCTTCCATTAAAATAGCTCTTTCATGCCTCTTTTATGTAGAATAATCTACTCCATCCAATTTCCCCCTCCCCCTACTTACAGTGCAGTTTTTTTTCACCCTTTTCTTTTGCTTTTTGGTGACCATCATTCCATCAAAGTCACCTTACACACACACACACACACACACACACACACACACACACACACACACACACATACACAAAGAGTGAGAGAGAATGTCTTCTAATTGCTCTTACAGTAATAAAGTTGAGTTATAAGTATTATCTTGTCATATAAAAACATAAAGAGTTTAACCTTATTGAATTCCTTTTGTTTTCTCTTTCTTTTTTCTTTTTTTCTTATTTTTTTTTAAACTTTTTTATGTTTGCTTTGAGTCTTGGATTCGGAGGCCATTTTTAAAAATTCAGTTCTGGTCTTTTAATTAGAAATGCTTGAAAGTCCTCTATTTTGTTAAATGTTTATTTTTCCCCTGAAAGTTTATATTCAATTTTTCTGGGTAGGTGATTCTTAGTTTTAATACTAATGCCTTTGCTTTTTAGTATATCATATTCCAAGCTTTCTGTTTGCAATATTCTTTCTTTGATCTGTGAGCTTTGGAATTTGACTATGAAGTTTCTGGGAGTTTTTATTTTGAAATCTCTTTCAGGTAGTGATCAGTGGATTCTTTCAGTTTCTATTTACCTTATGCTTCTAATACATCAGGGCAATTTTCTTTGATAATTTCTTGAAATATGTTGTCTATATTTCTTTTTTTAATCATAACTTTCAGGTAATTCAATAATTCTTATATTATCTCTTCTTGATATATTTTCTAGGTCAGTTATTTTTGTACATTTTTAAATATATTTTTTTAATTTTTAAATTTTTCATATTTTGATTCTCATGGAACCAGTGTCTACTTGTTCAATTCTTATTTTTAAGGAATTATTTTTGTGATCCAATCTGGCTAATTTTATTTTTGGGGGGAGTTATTTTCTCAGTAAATTTTTGGATATCTTTCCTTATGCTACTAATTGTTTTTTCATTATTTTCTTGCATTACTCTTAATACTTTCCCCAATTTTCTTCTACTTCCCTAATTTGTGTTTTAAAATCTTTTTAAAGCTCTTCCAGAAATTCTTTTTGGGCCTAAAACCAAATTACTTTTTTTTTTCTATGAGGCTTTAGTCATTTTGACATTATTGTCCTCTTCTAAATTTATTTACCCAGCCTCCTGAAGACCATAATAACTTATTGTACTTAATCTCTTTTTTTGTTTGAATTTTTGCTCATTTTTTCCTTCCTTTTTTTTTGTGACTTGGTGTTTTTATGTGAGAATTGGGCTCTGGTCCCAGGCTGTCCCAAGTTTTTTGTATTGGGCCTCTGGGTCTTACTGCTGGCTTTTACTGGGCTTCAAAGTTTAGCTGTTTGCTTTCTGGGGGTGGCAGGGGAAAGGGGTGGTGGTGGCATAGAAGTATGGTTTATTCTTAGGAGTAGGGCCTCCCTGTTGACTCCTCTGGGTGTAGGGTTTAACTGTTAGCCTATTCTAAGGTTGGGACCTTCCTCCTGGGTTGGTATGAGAACAGGGACTAACTGCTAACAAGTCTTGAAGAAGTAATTTTGTTCTTGCACTGCCCAAGGGATGGGGCTGCATTGCTAGGGAAACAGGGTCTTTCTAGGTCCCAGGGTGGGATCTCACTCTTGGGCTTCATTACTGGTCAGCAATAGAGTCAAGGCTTTGCTGGTTCCTTGTGCTGGAGGGAGGGTCACTGGGTTAGTGCCTTGTCATGCTGCCCAGCCTACTGCAGGAGGGTGGGGTCTTGCTGGTGGATTGCTTGGAGCCTGGCTGCAGTGCCATGAATCCCCACCCATCTTTCAGGCTGATTGTTGCTTCTGCTGCTCTTGGATCTTGCTTCCCTGCCACCCCAATGAGACCAACATTTCCCCCCATGCTGGTCCTGCTTCTAGATCAATTCTGAGGTAGGTTTGTAGTTATATGGAGGAGAATTTGAAAGGGCTTCAAAGGGTTCCTTCCTCACTCCACTATCTTGGCAACATAAGTCCTATTTCCTTTTTATCCCCATTTTTTTTTTCCTTTTCTCCCTCTACTATCCAAGATTCATATCAAAACTACCTCTCAAAAATATTATCAGTTAGGCTGCAAAATTTTCTGGGAGACATGGTTCTGAGATAATCCTAGTCTATTCAGATGCAAATCAATCCCTAAATTTTCTGGACAACAGACCTTTACAACATTTATAATCTTTCAGCGTGTTTAATAAAAGCTTTGGGCATTTGAAAATGAACCTGTTCATTGTGCTTCATATCATAAACCTAAATAAAAGTTTTCTAACAGAGACAGAAGATCTAATATTAGTACAAGCTACATTGTTAGAGGGATTATCCATGCCAATGACATCACAGAATCCAAGCATTAAAGAAGTACTCCAAAATGGCAAAAACTAATATTAACTGGATTACAAGAGATTGATCCACTGGAGAAAGAAATGGCAAACCATTCCAGAATTTCTGCCAAGAAAACCTTGTGGCATATGGGGTCATGATAAACAACTGAACAACAACACATTTGAAGTAAATGTGGTTTTTTTTGTGAACACTCATGTTTTCTTTTTAAATTTTTGCCCACTAGTAAAATTATTGATCTATAGATTAGGTATCCTGAATGCATATGGCCATCAGGCCACTCTGTCCAAATAGATACCAGCTATATTATGTATATGTCCTAATATAAAAATCAATAAATTTAGATTTCTAAATCAGTTTGTTATAAAGTTTGTTTCATATATACAAACCTCTTAAAGTAACATTTCTCGAACTTTTTGTTCTCAGAAGCTTCTTTATACTCTTAAAAATTATTGAAGCCCCTATCCCCAAAGAGCTTTTGTTTTTGTGGGTTATGTCTTTCAATTTTTACTGTGTTCGAAATGTAAATGTCGTAGTGTTATTATAAATAGAATTTGGCTCTAAATATAGTGTGGCAGCCCTAAGAGGACAATGGGCCCCAGATAACACTTTTAGAATTGCTGCTCTAAACATGATTAACTCAGAAATTTGTTTTGAATGTCTAAACATATTTGTAATAGATTATGCTTTTCTTGAGCATTTAAGTGGCACAGTAGATAGAACACTTAGAATCAGGAAGACATCTTCACGAATTAAAATCTAGCCTTAGATACTTCAGAGCTTTATGATCCTGGGCAAGTCACTTAATTCCATTTTTCTTAGTTCCTTATCTACAAAATGATCTGGAGAAGGAAATGATAACCCATCCTCCTATCCTTGCCAAGGAAACCCCAAAATAAGAGTCAGACACAACTGAGCAACAAATTTCTTTTAGTATCTTCTTAATGAGAAGGGGAAAGAGAAAAACAAAGAATTTGGAACTTAAACAAATTGAATTTTAAGTTAAAAAACACAGAATTGCCATCCTAAAGCTTAATCACTCCTAGGTAAGTTGTTAAAATCAAGGTCCCCAACTTGCAAAGTCAAAAATCAGTGTTTAAGCCTTGATGACCCTATCAAGTTATTTGACCTTCCTATAATACTATGATAGTTGTATCTATTTGTATTACTACAGCCATTTACAATTCAATGAGCACAATATAAAAATGAATAAATAACCAGGTGAAAAAAATGACATAAGTGTTCTTTGCCATTGACTTATTCTATTTGGAATTTTGACCACGAGCAAAAAGCATATGGTTCTCTGAGTTGTTATGACTGAACATTTATTTGCTATGACCTAGAGATAGCAATATATAACACTAAAATGTAGCTCAATCATTGATCCTTGACTAAAGATCATTGTTTCTGTTCCAAACATCTAGAAGTGATCCCTCCTTCTTGAAATCTTTGACCCTTCCTTTACTCTTCCTAAGATTATAGAGTTGAAAGACACTTTATAAGAACTCTAGACCCACTTAATTACAGCAATGAGAAAACCAAGGTACAGAGTTCCAAAACTGTCAAATGGCAGATTCGTATTCCAGCCTGAGTCCTGGTACTCCAAAGGTAGGGTTCTTTCCTTTTCACCATGCTGCTTCCTCCAGTTCTAATCATAATTATCTGCATACATATCTCATTGACCCCAATCAAATTAATCTTCTTGAAGGCGTGGCCTGTATTGTTCTTATCTCTCTCTTCAGAAGTCACAGCCACTGTGACTTGCTTAGAGTAGGAGTTTAATACTCTTTTTGTTGAATTAGTTGTTATGAGAAAGCAGTTACCTAGGTCACAAAAAACCAAGGATAATAAGGAGAGAAGTTTAAAAATTATAATCAATGACTGCATTAATTTTTTAAAGTTGCATTGTGATCACCTTTAAATCTGCAATTGTGTCATTACATAAGTAATTTTGTTTCTGAAACAGAACTACTGAAATGCTTCCAAATTAAAATATTTATTGCTTTATGAAGTTAAAAACGAATTCTTATTTTCAGTTAAAGTTATGAGTGGACAGACTATTCAAATGTCCTGGCTCTTAGCAAAAGAAGCTTTAAAATCCTAAACTGTGTACTGAGCTGTATCCAAATTCTGTAAGATTGAAACCAATTAATTTCTTCCTAATAGCAGATAGTTAGAGGGAAAGAGGGAATCTTATAGAAAAAGACAGCAGGAAAGGGATCTTATGAAAGCTCAATGGCCTTTTGGAAGAACTCTGTCAAACCAAATATTTACAGATAATAAGCTGAATATGATAGGTATAATAGACCAAAGCTGGTCAGGTCAGTCTGGTAGCCCGGGACTGAGATTTAAACAAAGTGAGATACTCGTAGTCCATCCAAGAATTAGCAAAAGGTTTTCTTAGCTATAGCAAGAAAAAGAGTAAAGAAAGGATATTTATCAACAATACAGTCTTGATCAGCTCATCTGGGTTGGTGCTGTTGATACTGATGGTCTATATAAGAGAGAAGCTCCAATCCCTGATATCCCAGATGTTTTGATATTCAGTTGTTCAGGGTCTACTTCAGCCTGTATCTTGTAAGCCAATTAGATCTCCAGGTCAATTTTAATAACATTTAAGGGAAATTAAACTAACCTTCAAGGGGCAGGGACTTAATTAATATATTGGCCCCATCACAATGGGACACACAAACATAAGAAGATAAAGCCCTCTATTTTCTTGTCTCTGTGACCTTAGGAAAATCACATCCACCTCATGGAGCCTCAGTTTCTTCATCTATTAGAGAGTTGAATAAGATGCCTTCTAAGACCTCTCCCAACTCTAAAATCTGATAATCCTAAGGACTTTGTAAATCTTAGTTTTATATAAATATATTGGGAGATATTTGTTAAATTAAGTTACCAACTGGAGTATAATCTCTGTGGTAGACTATGTTTGCTGTTCATGGACCATCCAAAGTAGAGAGAAATTTGTCACTTATCACTAATTGAATGAGAGATTCTTTGGAAATGACAATCCATAAAGTAAAGAAGAACACATGCAAAAAATGCCCCAAAGTCCTGAAAAGCCCTTTTCTGCTATTGTAGTGACAATGATGATAAATATCTATTAAGTGCCCACACAAAAATGTTCTCATGCTATTGAGGGGCTTATGTTCTACAAGTCACCTATGCCTTTATCTGAGTCATTAATAAAAATGTTTAATAACACAGAGTCAATGATAGAAACCTGAGACACTCCACTAGTGACCTCCTTCCCCGCTGACATACAACTATTAATGACTACCCTTCAACTTGGTTTCAATTCATTGAATTGTACTAATGTCCAGCTCATATTTTTACTTTTTCAGAAGAACAGAATAAGGGACTTTGTCAAATGAAATGCTTTGCTAACATCTGGGTAAGCTATATTATGTCATTATCTACTGCTCTAGTAACACCCATTGAAAAAGGAAATGAAACTGCTCTCTCAAAGTCTATTCTTAATAAAGCCACACTAGATCTTTGTTCTGCCTTCTCTAGGAAGTCACTAACCATCATTCTAAAAGTACATTGTAGAAATTTACATTTGCATTGCATATATCATATATGTATAGTTGGTTACATGCTGTTTACCTCCTTAAGATATAAGCTTTTTGAGGGCAGGAACCAAATTTTTGCCTTTCTTTGTATCATTAGTACTTTAACACAATGCCTGGCACATGGTAAAGTACTTAAAAATGTACCTTAACTAACAGATAATGGAAGATATCTGTCAGCATTTCTATAACTGTTCTTTTCGGCAATCAAGGAGAGGCCATATGTGGATTCTAACTTCTCAATTCACAATGTGCAGCATAAAAAAAGTAAACAATTTTAAAGAAAACAGATAGAAAGAGAATCTAGATCAGACCAAGTAAGAGGAAATAAATCACACACCAAATGATTGGGGTAAGGGGAAAGTACAATATAGCTGGAAAAAAAGGGCAATTGAGAAGACTTCAATAACTTTGTTATTGAGTCATTTTTCATTTGTGTCTGACTCTTCATGACTCCATTTGGGGTTTTCATTTTTCAAAATTTATTTTATTTATCTAATATTTTTCTCCAGTTACATTTAACACAACATATTTTTTTAACATTTGGTTTTAAATTTTTTGAGTTTTTAGTTGTCGCCCTTATCCCCACCCACAATTAAGAAACCACATGAAAAGTTATGCAAAACATTTCCATGTATTGTCTCCCCCATTAGCTCAGGGTGAGTAGAAATGGTTTCAGTCTTTGCATTTGTATCCCCAGAATTGCACAAAGTTATCAAACTCACTCTCTTCCAGAGTCCAATAGTAAGACAAAAGTCAAAAGATTGCATTCTTTGTCTAGGATTGAGTGGATGACCTTGACCTTCCAATGTCTTACCAGGATCTAAGTGCTCCACAATGCCTGCTTCATCTGCCTTCATAGTTGTTGGAACAATCTATTCTTATCTGCTCATTCTGCTAAGGAAAGTCTTCATATCCTTAGAGTAGACACTCCCAGAATTAATCAAAGTATTTGAAGCCTGAAGATTACTCTCAATATGATTTTGGCCATATGCTGAGATGGTTTTGCCAGAGTATGGCCACTGCCCTTGCTACTGCTTCTTGGAAATGCAGGTAAGAGTTGGGTGACAAGTAAATACTAAAAGTGGATGAGCAGCCCTGAAAAGGGCTCAGCAAACTCTTATAGTAAAGATACTAATCCTCCTAAACATACAGAATACATATAAAGAGAATAAATATAAAGTAGCTAAACAAGTACTAAAGTCATAAAGTAATAAACAAGATCATTTAGGAGGGTGTGAACTAGCAGATAAGCATTTTAAGAAAGGCTTCATGAAGAAGAAGTAATAATTTGACTGAATTTTGAAGGAAAAAAAGATTCTATGAGATAGAGGTAAGAGGTATATTCAAGATATATGTAGAGAGGGAGGGGCAGTGAAAAGATGTCGAGAGAGAAAACCAAGTATTGGTTGTAAGGAACAGAGATAAGACCAGTTTTATTAGATTGTAGAATATAGAATAGTGAATAATGAGTTTGGGACCAGATTGTAAAGTGCTTCTTAAAGCAGAAGTAATAGGAAGCTACTGAAGGTTGTTAAGAAGGGGAAAATATGGTTTAAGATCTGTGCTCATCTGATCATACACATTTGATAAAAATAAAGGATCAACTGAAGTGGGGAAAGATTTGACTATGAGCTCATTAGACTCTTAGCTCCTAGAAATCAGAGACTATATTTTACTTTTTTTGGTATATCCAGTGCTTAGCACAATGTCTGGCACATTTATTATCTATTTATTAAGTGCTTAATAAACAACTGGATACCTATTGCAATAATCAATCAAGAGGAAATGAGCTCATAAGCTAAATTGATATCTGTTTGAGTCAAGAGGAAGGGTTAATTAGAAGAGATGCTGTGAAAGGAGAAATGACAAGTTTTGAGAATTAATTGGATGATTATGTAGGTAAGGGAGAGTGAAGAGTCCAGAATAAAACCAATGTTATGAATCTGAGAGAACGGAAAAAATAATTGGTGACCTTAAGAGAAGTAGGGAAGTTTGGAAGAGGGTAGATTGGGGTAGGGTGTGGAGGGTGATAAAAGGGGAATTCAGTTTTAGACATGTTTTGATTGAAATGCCTTTGGGACATCCAGTTTGAAATGTATAACAACGAATTGATAATGTAGGCTTGCAGCAAAGCAATAGATCTTGGAGTCATCTGCATAATGATGATAATTAAATCCATGGGACCTGATGAGGTTACTTAGAGGGAAAGAATAGAGAGAGAGAAAGGAAGAAAGCTGAGGGCAAAGCCTTACAAAATGCCTATATTTGCAGATGGGATATGGCTGATGAAGCCACAAAGGAGACTGAGAAGAAGGCATCAAAAAAGCAGAAAACTGGGGACTTTTGGACTTACGTCCAAGATGATGGTGTGGAGACAGACAGCTGCTTGAGCTCCGTGATTTCTCTCAGGACTTACTTCATGACAAGCCCACAAATAATCACCAACAGAAGACATCCTTGAAATTCGGCAGAGAAGGTCTGTGTTTGCTCAGGGGAGGGTCGAACAGACTGGGCGAAGACTGAGGGCAGGCAGCAAGAGCGAGACAGGCAGCTCACACAGCTCAGACCAGAGGGGGGAGGGGTGCGATCTCTTCCGTTTCTGTGAAAAGACTTTCACCCCAGTGTGGATGTTCCGTCTTGGCAGCAAGCCAGGAGCAGCAGAGAGGGTGTAAACACAGAAGCTAGCATCTCTCCTCTCTTCGGAACTTGGCTACCCCCACCCCCACCCTGTGACTCAGTGTGTTCTTAGAGCCTCAGAGTGCAGACGCAGCACAGCCATTGCTGTCCTGTTAGTGCCTCGCTGCTGTCTCCCACAGTCTGTAGAGAAAGCTGGGAAACACCATCCAGCCCCATCCCCCCAAAAAAAACCAAACCAATTGTTTCTCTTGACAATTTGTTTTCTTCAATTTCCGCTCTGACAAAATGAACAAAAAATTTAAAAGGGCTCTAACCATTGACAGCTTCTGTATGGAGAAAGAGCAGACTTCAAACACTGAGGAGACTAAAAGCAGGGGGATATGATCTGCTTCTCAATACATAAGACTCTCATAGAGGAAATCAAAAAGGCTCTCACAAAAGAGCTAGAAGAGAAATGGGAAAAGGAAAGGGAAGCTTGGCAAGAGAGTCTGGAGAAGTCATCCCACGCATTTAAAGACAGAGTGGATAAAGAAAGAGCATATATTTAAAACCATCAGTAAACATCATATCTAATGGCGATAAACTGGAACCTTTCCCAGTAAGATCAGGAGTGAAACAAGGTTGCCCACTATCACCATTAGTATTCAACATTGTATTAGAAATGCTAGCCTTGGCAATAAGAGCCAAGAAAGAGATTCAAGGAATTAGAGTAGGTAATGAGGAAATCAAACTATCACTCTTTGCAGATGACATGATGGTATATTTAGAGAACCTCAAAGACTCTGCTAAAAAGCTATTAGAAATAATTCAGAACTTTAGCAAAGTTGCAGGATACAAAATAAATCCACATAAATCCTCAGCATTTTTATACATTACCAACACAATCCAACAGCAAGAGATACAAATAGAAATTCCATTCAAAATAACAGTCGATAGTATAAAAATTTGGGAATATATCTACTAAAGGAAAGTCAGGAATTATATGAGCAAAATTACAAAACACTTGCCACAAAAATAAAGTCAGATTTAAATAATTGGAAAGACATTAAGTGCTCTTGGATAGGTTGAGCGAATATAATTAAGATGACAATACTCCCTAAACTAATCTATTTATTAGTGCTATACCAATCAGATTCCCAAGAAACTATTTTTAATGATCTAGAAAAAATAACAACAGAATTCATATGGAACAACAAAAGGTCGAGAATTTCAAGAGAAGTAATGAAAAAAAAATCAAATGAAGGTGGTCTAGCTGTCCCTGATCTAGAACTATATTATAAAGCAGCAGTCACCAAAACCATTTGGTATTGGCTAAGAAATAGACTAGTTGATCAGTGGAATAGGTTAGGTTCACAGGGCAAGATAGTGAATAAAAATAGCAATCTAGTGTTTGACAAACCCAAAGATCCCAACTTCTGGGATAAGAATTCATTATTTGACAAAAACTGCTGGGAAAATTCAAAATTAGTATGGCAGAAACTAGGCATGGACCCACATTTAACACCACATACTAAGCTAAGATCAAAATGGGTCCAAGATTTAGGCATAAAGAACGAGATCATAAATAAATTAGAGGAACATAGGATAGTTTACCTCTCAGACTTGTGGAGGAGGAAGGAATTTGTGACCAAAGGAGAACTAGAGATCATTATTGATCACAAAATAGAAAATTTTGATTACATCAAATTAAAAAGCTTTTGCACAAACAAAACTAATGCAAACAAGATTAGAAGAGAAGTAACAAATTGGGAAAACATTTTTACAGTTAAAGGTTCTGATAAAGGCCTCATCTTCAAAATATACAAATAATTGACTAATTTATAAGAAAATCAAGCCATTCTCCAATTGATAAATGGTCAAAGGATATGAACAGATAATTTTCAGATGACGAAATTGAAACTATTTTCAGTCATATGAAAGAGTGCTCCAAATCACTATTGATCAGAGAAATGCAAATTAAGACAACTCTGAGATACCACTACACACCTGTCAGATTGGCTAAGATGACAGGAATAAATAATGATGAATGTTGGAAGGGATGTGGAAAAACTGGGACACTGATGCATTGTTGGTGGAGTTATGAAAGAATCCAACCATTCTGGAGAGCAATTTGGAATTATGCCCAAAAAGTTATCAAACTGTGCATACCCTTTGATCTAGCAGTGCTACTACTAGGCTTATATCCCAAGGAAATACTAAAGGGACCTGTATGTGCCAAAATGTTTGTGGCAGCCCTTTTTGTAGTGGCTAGAAACTGGAAAATGAATGGATGCCCATCAATTGGAGAATGGTTGGGTAAATTATGGTATATAAATGTTATGGAATATTATTGTTCTGTAAGAGATGACCAACAGGATGAATACAGAGAGACTTGGAAAGATTTACATCAACTGATGCTGAGTGAAATAAGGAGAACTAGGAAATCATTATACACTTCAACAATGATACTTTATGAGGATGTATTCTGATGGAAGTGGATATTTTCAACATAGAGAAGAGCTACTCCAATTCCAATTGATCAATAATTGACAGAATCAGCTACACCCAGACAAGGAACACTGGGAAATTAGTGTAAACTGTTAGCATTTTTTGTTTTTCTCCCCAGATTATTTTTACCTTCCAAATACAATTCTTCCTTTGCAACACAACAACAAAATTTGGTTCTGCACATATATATTGCACCTAGAATATACTATAAGATATTTAATATATATATATGGGAATGCCTGCCATCTAGGGGAGGGGGTGGAGGGAAGGAGGGGAAAAAATCAGAACAGAAGGGTGTACAAGGGATAATGTTGTAAAAAAATTACCTGCATATGTACTGTCAAAAAATGTCATAATAATAAAATTAATTTTTAAAAAATGGGAAAAAATTCAGAAAACTGAGAGAGGAGAGAAAAACTAAAAGAAGAATGTAATTATGAGTGTTCAGTGCAGTAGATAAGTTGAGAAGGATAAGACTGAAAAAAGACTATCAGATTTGACAATTGTTGCTGTTCATCCTTCATTTTGAAGAGGAACAAAGGCATCACTGGTCATGTCTTGCCTGGGGATAGGATTTAAATGCACCAAAGTTACACAAAGTCATCAGCCTATTCTCTCTTCTGAAATCATCAAAATCCAATAGCAGGACAAAATTCAAGATGACTGGTGATGGACCAGGATGCAGTGGATGACTTTGGCTCCTTCAGATGCTGAGCAAGTTTTAAGCACTTCACAGTGTTTGCATCAGCTGCTATCATGGCCATTGGAACAAAATGTTCTCATGTGCACATTCCACCAGGAAACTTCATCTTCATATGCTTCTTTGGAGCCACAGGTGAGAGCTGGATATCAGATGGGTACCAAAGTGAATCAACAGCCCTGATAAGGTGTCTGTAAGCCCTCACACCATTTGTGTTAGTCCTTCCTCAATGAATTTAATTGAGAAAAGAGATCAGGAGTCAGACCACAAAGAATTGAAGAGTGAGCAAGAGGAAAAGGAGCCTTTTTATTAGATCTTTGGCTGAGACATAGAGCAAAGATATAGCGGGATAGCTACCTATCCTATGAAGGATTTTTAAGTAAATGGGAAATTTGAATGTGTTTGAAGGCACAAAAGAAGGAACTACTAGGAAGAAAATGATTAACATTTCAAGAGAGAAGAGGGATGATTGAGACTGCAGTTTGTTAGAAAAGACAGGAAGGAACTGGATCAAAGACAAATGTAAAAAGGCTGATCTTGGCAAGGAGGAGAATTACTTCATTATCAGAGACAGAAAGAAAGGAGCAGAAAATGAAAAATATTATTCAATAATATTATTGAATGAGAGATATTATTCGATAAAGTTATATGGCTAAAATGATTTTCCACTTCTCGAAGATTTAAGATCGTGAGAGAACTCAAAGGGCAATAGAAAGATGTATAGTGTGGCTTAAGCAGCTACATCATGTTACTAGCAATGATGGATTCACACCAAATGACATAAAAATATCATACAAAAGATGTAAGACCAGAAAAGGAGGCTGAGTCATTCATGTGTTGAGAGCAGGTAACCGAAGGGACGACCCCTGGGCTTTATCTGATACATGCATAATGTTCATAGATCTAGAATAAGGGCCCTGGAAAGTTGAGTATTTCCTCTATGAATGAATGAAAGCATTTATCAAGTGTTTCCTATGTGCAATGGCAGATAGGAGGATTTATGTGACGATACAGACAAGGGTAATTCAGGATTAGAAACTATGGCTACATAGTATTCAACATCACAAAAAGGAATGCCCTTATTTATATGATCATGAATCCATTAAAGAGACCAATCTAAAATAAAAAGGTTGAGGATCTCAGTGTATTTTATGGTTTTAGATATGTATACACTATATAAAATATCATCATAAAAAAGCACAGCAGAAAAGATTATGAACTAATTTGCATGAAAGCAATACTTTTTTCATCTATATGGGTGCTCTTATTAGTTAAGACTTAAGGAAAAGCAGAATTCAGAACTCAGAATGAATAATTTGAGAAACCCAGGAGGTTGGAGGGAGAATCAATATATTTGCTGGAGTTCCCTCATATGAGAGCAGGAATTGGGGAAGAGGAAAAGACTAAAAGTCAAGCCCTGAACTCACTGATGAGAGAAAGAAAGTATTCAGGGATCCATAGACAATAGCAACCAGAATTTTAATTGAGTTATATTGAGGGAACCTCGAAAGAGGATAAATTCCTTTGTAATGATGGAAGGAAGAGAGCCTAGAAGTATCAATGATTATCAAGGAGTATTCTAACTCTTCCACCATGACCAATGAATTGGAGAATAAATGAAAGGACAATTAGTGCTTTATAGTGTTATAGACCGCTAATTGCCCTGGAGATTGTATCATCAGGTCTCTATGACAGTCAAAAAATGAAAAAAGAAAGGAAAAAATTTAGATGAAAGCAAGTCTATTACCTATGGATAAAGCATTCTGGAGAGCATAGTGGAAAGGGTTGATAACTTTAGAGTGAGATATTGAGAAAGTTGGATTGAGAAGGATGGGAATAAGGAAATGGATAGTGGAAGATCTAGAATGAGGTTTGAATAATGGCACCTGGGGATTGAGAATTGTTGTGATGGGGAGAGTATGACCAGGTAAGCTTTTGTTAATCATAAAGAAATGAGTTCAAATCATTTCTATGGGTTCAGCTTCTGGGTAAAGTCCTTTTAGGGCTGTGGTGAAGGATAAAATGGCATTTCTCTTCTGCCTTACAATTCAGGCCAGAAGACCAGTGGAGGGAGTAGGGATAGAATGATATTTCTCTCAGTAAAAGCATGTTGGAATAGATCAGGCCAAAACAAAGGCAGAGAGAGAATGAAAGAATGTTCTGTTTATTTGTGTGTGTGTGTGTGTGTGTGTGTGTATGTGTTTCTTTCATACTCTGAAAGTAGGAAAGGGCCAAATCTGGGGAATGTCAGGTCATGAAATCTCATTTCTCTCCTCAAGAAAAAAAATATATATTAAGTCCCTGTTACATACAAGGCATTGTGCCAGACAATAGGGAAAGACAAAAAGAAAATAATTCCTGCCCTCAAAGATGATACTTTCCACTGGTAAAATAGTCTCTCCTCTCCACATCTTTCTGTCTCTGCTTCTTTCCCTTTCACTGAATTTTTCTCTCTTCTTTCTATCTCTCCACCTCTCTCTCCTCCTTCTTTCTCCCTGTTTCTCTCAGCTTCTATCTACACACACACACACACACACACACACACACACACATACACATTCTATTCAAGCCATAGAATAGATGCACAATACCATGTGATCTGAGAAATCAGAATACTAACATTTGAATGGGTGGATCTGGAAGCCTTCTTAGAGGAAATTACATTTGACCTGAGTCCTGATGGAAGATAAGATAGAAATTGGGAGGGAAGTCATTTAAAGCTTGGGGCTCAGCTTGTGAAAATATATAACAAAGGTAAAGGGCATGTTTACTTCAGGGAATAGCTAGTAGACCTATTTGGGTCATATGTAATGCTCTAAATTCTCAAGATTTCCCAAACTTCTTGAACAAGGAAGAAAGAATTAGGAGAGAGAGAGAGATTAATACAGCAACCCCTCCACCCTATTCCCTGGAGACTTTGCTGGGCTTTGGCTTTAACTTTCCTCCTACTCTCACAAAATCTTTGTTCTATTAGCTGGGATGCGCTGATGCAAAACCTTAATGGGAGGAAGTTCAGAAAACAGATTTCCTGCTTTTACAGATTTCATCAGCTTCTTATGATATTGGAAGCAGTAAGTGGATTAAGGACATTTCAGTTATTTAGCTCTCCTCCCCAAAGAGAGAACTTTTGAAGCATTTTACAGACACACACACACACACACACACACACACACACTCACACACACACACACACACACACAAATATATGCATGCACATATGAATACACATTTGTCTCCTCTACCACCAAAATAAATCCTGTTACCTTTGGAGCATCCTTTATGCTTCCAATGTTCTTTTACATTCAGCCTCTTACGTGGTCTTTACTAAAGTCCATAAGGCATGTTCTAATCAAGTTCTAAAATACAATAATGATATGAATTTTCATCTTCATGATGTGATTTGATGAATATCCCACAGCAAGTTAGTAGTAGACCTGGGCTCCTGGCTTTTTGCCCATGGGCTTTCCATGCTAACTCAGAATAGCTACCTAAATATGCCTTCCCAGTGCTGACATGGGTGCCCTGCTTCTTTAGAAAAGAATTAGGAGGGAGAATTCTTGCCCTTTAGGGAAATCATAAGAGCTTATTCTGCAGCTTCTGTATTTGCTCAAGCATAGTCTCTGAACATTTCTCTTAAAAGAATCAAACTTCCATTGGCTCTTAGAACCACTTCTTGCCCCATCCCTTGTATAAAAAAAGGAACATACCTGTAAGGATGTAACATTGGACAAAGGGTTACAATCATACACTTCACATCTCTATTATTCAGTTTCTCTATTTGTAAAATGAGAGGATTGAATTAGATGACCTCTAGTGCTTCCTTCTAAGTAAGGTGTTTAGTGATCTGTTTCTCCCTAGGACATCCAGGTGGCATAGTGGATAAAGCAGTAGAACTGGAATCAGGAAGACCTGACTTCTAACCCAGTCTTAAACATTTATTAGCTTTGTGACCCTGGGCAAATCACTTTACTCTATTTGCCTCAGTTTCCTTATCTGTAAAATGAGCTGGGGAAGGAAATATCAAACCACTCCTGTATCTTGGCTGAAAAAACTCCAAATGGGGGAATGAAAAATTGGACAAATGAACAGCAAAAAAATCTCCCAGCTTCCCAAGGTCTATTATACTAAAACCAGAGAAAGAGATTTTGAACATGTAACTGGTAAAAAGATTCTCAGAAAATTTTTCCCAAAAAGGGTATCCTAGAGCCAGCCTCAGCTCTTCTCAACATCAGACTTGCTTTCTGGTAACCCCCAACTCATACCAAATCTAGATATTGATAGATAAAGGTCTAGATTGTTAACTCAACAAAGAGTATTGGCATTTTATGGGGGGCCCCTTAAAGATCAAAAAGATCTTCTAAGACAAAGAATAATTTGTCATTCATGGAACTTCTGACACCTTAGATGTCAAGGGGAGATTTGGAGGGATGGGGTAGATCCTTCTAAGTACCTCTCAAATCCTTATAGAAGTTGCCTAGTGGTTCACCTATGGATAAAGCTAGAACTTCTGATAATTCTGTAAACTAAAAAATATTGCTAGAGTTAAAAATACCCTCAGAGCGGCACTCTCATTGAATGTTAGAGGTGGAAGGGATTTTAAAGGTCAGTTAGCTCAATCCTCTCATTTTAAATATAAGGAAATGGAAGTCTAAGAAGTTAAGTTCAATCCAGCACATATTTATTAAATAGCTAATAGGCAAGACAAAAAGCATGGTGGGCCTTAACATTGTAGGAAAGACCTGGTTTTTGGAACTGGGAAGACTCCATCCTATGCCCCTGCAGCTTGATCTGTGTGACCTTGGATAGGTCACCTAGTTTTCTTTGCACCTGGGCCACTCCCTAATATGATAAGCTTCATTTACACTGATAGGGGGAATTTTCCACACAGCTTCCTCAAAGGAATTCAGCACACTTAAACAGGTTTGCAACATCATTTATTCATTCAGAACACCTCTAAATGTATCAAGTTAGGAGACAGAGGGAGAGAGAAAGGGGGAATAGTATTCTTGGGTCCTTTACCAATATTTCTGAAGATTATACCTAGAATAAAAGTATGTGCTAATTGATGCCCTGTCTCAGAGCTTTGTCAATTGTTAATAATATGACAATAAATTATGTTCACATATCACTTTAAGGTTTCTAAATTGTTCTGTTTTCCCCACCCTATGAGAACTTCTAATGATGAATTTGAA
Source organism: Sminthopsis crassicaudata (assembly GCF_048593235.1). NCBI lineage: Eukaryota > Metazoa > Chordata > Mammalia > Dasyuromorphia > Dasyuridae > Sminthopsis > Sminthopsis crassicaudata. Next base: position 76,170,516 of record NC_133619.1, on the reverse strand, counting down.
ATTGACACCAAAGGTGAGATTGTGTTGGGATACATTTACAATGGCCTTGTGACTCAGGACCTCATCACCATCTCCATTTTATAGAAGACAAAACTGAGCTTCTGAGAAGTTGTGACATCACACTGCCTCTACTATTGCCCTACTTCTTTTCAGTTTCCCTTTACTGGTATCCCATGAAACGTTTAACTATGTGAATGTGTGTGCCAAGTCTGGAGTCAGGAAGATTCATCTTCTTGAGTTCAAATCAAATCTCGGACACTTCCTAGCTGTGTGACTTTGGACCACTCACTTAATTCTGCTTCATTTCCATTTGAAAAAATGAGCTGGAGATGGAAATGGAAAACCATTCCAGTGTTTTGGCCAAGAAAACCCCAAACTGGGTTATGAAGAATAGGACTACAATAAGTGTGTGTAGAATAATAAATGTATACATACATATATACATGTACACATATACATATATTATATAGTTATGTACACATGGAGAGAAATATACACACATATGTGTGTATACATCCATCCATATATATATATATATATATATATATATATAATTTTTCCCAGCAACCATACATTTTTCTTTGGGGAGATCAAAGAGGAAATGGTTTATATTTTGGTTTTGGCATAAAATAGAATGAGCTACTTCTAATACTGTCTGTGGTAAGAAAGTACAGCAGCTTCATGAGTCCCATCTGTATGTGGATTTCAAAGGCGAGTATTATAACCTCTTTTCTTAGTTGCCATTTGCTTCTGGAAAAAGCAGCTCCTCACCTTTGAGTAGTATCTTTCCAAATACACATCTTTTAAAATACTCTTTTGTCCCTTTTTATAGCTTAGTTTTTCAGGGTCATCTAGCTCAGAAATTCTCTGGAGGTCAATAGCACAGGGAGTCAAGTAACAACTACGTCCTCAGATTGTGTGAGCATTTTTAGGCTAGTATGGAAAAGATGGCTAAGGGGGAGCACAGTGGGCTATAATGTCAAACTAAAATATTCTCTCAGGAAGCAAGCTTATATTGTAGCCATAATGTGAGCTATCCCATTTATTTGAACTTGGTTTATTTGGGATTTCTACACCTGACTTACATGCTTCAGATTATTTCACTTCTTGTGAACAGATGGACTTTAAAAAAAAATCATAATCTTAATAAATCATAAATAATCATTTTTAAAAAGAGCTTCTTTTTTTCACTTCCTTGGCATTTCTCTTCAGACTCCTGAGGTCCCTAACTTCTAAGTTATAAAAATAGCAACCCACCATCCCACCCCAACAAAAACACATCTCCACCTTTCATCTCCTTGTCAGATTTGGTTTCCTGAATAAAAGGTCTTTATTATTGCTGTGCTAGTCCCTTCCCCCCCACCCCCTGACCTGGCCTTTCCCAGCTCAGAAAATATTTCATTGAATTGGAGAATAGATCAGTATGTCAAGTTTCCTAAAGCATTTTAAAGCCATTTTCTGGTTTAAATGTCTTTACTACAGAGCAAAGTGAAGCCACAGGGTAAGACAGCCACCCTGGATAGCAGGATTCATTCACTCACTGACTTGGGGGCTGAGAAGGGAGGGAAGTGAAGGGAGACATCTTATTGTGAGCTTTCTTGTTTTGTTTTATTAAGGTAGAGAGAATACTTGCTAGCTTGGATTTTTAGCTTTTTGATTTTTAATTGAACGAACTTCTTCAGCGTTGATACTGTTACAGGACTGTGCACTCTCAAAAGAAAAATACATATACAGAGATAGAGACTGAACTGGAGATTTCAACTCTCCATTGAAGAAATTGCTTTTCCCTAGGTGGATGGGTTCTTTTCTGAAACTATAGTCACAGAAAATTGCCTAGAGAACCTAAAGGGTAAGAATGGATCATCATATAGATCAGAGGCAAAACTTGAATATTTGAATCCAGGTCTTCCTGCCTTTAAGTTCTAATCCAAATCTATCTATCTGTGTGTGTGTGTATGTGTGTGTGTGTGTGTGTGTGTGTGTGCATTTATCATCCCTATCCATATATGTGTGTATGGATATATATATATACATATGTATATATAGATATATATTTATTTATTTATACACATACACATACACACACACACACACACACACACACTGTACCCACACAGGAATATACATATGCATATAGTATATATATTTATATATGCATAAGTAATTGTGCATGTATATAGGTATGGATATGTGCATGTGGTTATATATGTGTGTTATGTCATATGTGCATGAAGACATGTGTGCACATGAATATATGCATATATACACACACATATATGCACATACATTCAGAGATCTTCTGGAATCTTAGTATAAGCATTTATATCTCAAAATTGGCAAATGCTACAAATCAGGGTAATTGTTTTGTGTTTCTTTAGACTTAAGAAAGTGAGGGAGATTATTTTCATAATGCAGATTAAATTTAAAATGTGTCTCACATATATTTTTAGAGTTAATTGTTAAACATATACCATAATACCACTATATATATTTATAAAATATGAAACATTCTTTTTTTTTTTAATTCATTTTTCCAAATTATCCCCTCCCTCCCTCCACTCCCTCCCCCCGATGACAGGTAATCCCATACATTTTACATGTGTTACAATATAACCTAGATACAATATATGTGTGTGTAAATACCATATTCTTGTTGCACATTAAGTATTAGTTTCCGAAGGTATAAGTAACCTGGGTAGATAGACAGTAGTGCTAACAATTTACATTCACTTCCCAGTGTTCCTTCTCTGGGTGTAGTTATTTCTGTCCATCACTGATCAACTGGAAGTGAGTTGGATCTTCTTTATGTTGAAGATATCCACTTCCATCAGAATACATGCTCATACAACATTGAAGTGTACAGAGATCTTCTGGTTCTATTCATTTCACTCAGCATCAGTTGATTTAAGTCTCTCCAAGCCTCTCTGTATTCCTCCTGCTGGTCATTTCTTACAGAGCAATAATATTCCATAACCTTCATATACCATAATTTACCCAACCATTCTCCAATTGATGGACATCCATTCAACTTCCAGTTTCTAGCTACAACAAAAAGAGCTGCCACAAACATTTTGGCACATACAGGTCCCTTTCCACTCTTTAGTATTTCTTTGGGATATAATCCCAATAACAGCAATGCTGGGTCAAAGGGTATGCACAGTTTGATAACTTTTGGGGCATAGTTCCAAATTGCTCTCCAGAATGGCCGGATTCTTTCACAACTCCACCAACAATGTATCAGTGTCCCAGTTTTCCCACATCCCCTCCAACATTCATCATTATTTGTTCCTGTCATCTTAGCCAATCTGACAGGTGTGTAATGGTATCTCAGAGTTGTCTTAATTTGCATTTCTCTGATCAGTAGTGATTTGGAACACTCTTTAAATATGAAACATTCTTATGTGCATGAGGGGATATGTGTATATGTGTATGTGTGTGCTCTTGTACATAAGTAGCTAGATAGCACAATTAATAAGAGCTCTGGGCCTGGAGTCAGGAAGTTCTGAGTTCAAATTCTAGCCCTGGAAACTTACTAGCTCTGAGTCCTTTGGCCAAAATGATTCTTGTCAATTTGCCTCAGTTTTCTCATCTGTCAAATAGGAATAATAATAACATCTACCTCCCAGGATTGTTGTGAAGTTCAAATAAGATAACAATTGTAAAGAGCTTAGCATTATGCTTGACATATAGTAAGAACTACATAAATGTTCATTCTTATTAGAACTTGAGGGAAAATATATCAGCAGGGAGACTATGAAGGCAAGGATAATAATATCGAGGCAATCAGGAGGAGCAGTGGCTACACCCCTGGTCTTGGAGTCGGGGATTCAAATCCCACCTCATATCCTTATCAGCTATTTAACCTTCAGAATGTAAAATGAAAGGGTTGGACTCAAAATACTCTCAGTGCTTTCCCAGTCTAAATCTATAATTATGTGTGTTTTCTATTTGGAATAGTAATCAACAAATTGTTAGTTACTCAAAGGCTAACAGATTTTCTAAATTGTTACTGACTAGATGGCATGGTGGATAGTGTTGGACCTTATGTCAAAAAGATCTGAATTCAAATCTGGTCCTAGACACTTCCCAGCTGTATAGTCTTAGACAAGTTTCCTCATCTATAAAATGAGCTGGAGAAGGAAATTGCAAACCACTCTATTGCCATTGTGAAGAAACCCCAAATGGGTCATGAAGAGACAGACATAATTGGACAACAACAAATTACAACTGGAAGGGACTTTGAAAGTCACTTAGTCCAGCCCCCTCATTTTATATAGAGTAAGGATGTTGACATCCAGAGTAATGAGGTGACTGGCCAAACATATATAAATAGGAAATATTGGACCAGAACTCAAGTCTCTGGCTTATTCTAAGATTCCTTGCACAACTTGGTTCTGCCTCTGTTGAACATATCCTCTGACAAATAAGTAGAATATAAGCATCTTGCTGTATCTCTGAATCTATGGCTGTGATTATGTAGGGTTTTTTTTCCTTATAAACATAAAGGATAACTCCCTTGGGATTAACAGCTAAACATAAGAAAGATTATTCCTTAAATTAAGCTAAAATACTGGTTGTAGGTAACATGGTATAATTGGTCAGCAAGCATTTATTAAGCTCTTACTGTGTGCCAGGCAAAGAGCTGCTAGATACTTGGGTGACAAAGACAAGAATGTCTGCCCTTCCTTAGGCTGAAATGTAAGGGATTCTGAGAGAGGGGAGTGGGAGAAATGATGATACCTTCCAGACAAAGGGAACAACAGCCTGTACAAAGATACAGAGATAGGAGAGCTTGATTGGATCATAGTGTGAAAGAAAGGGAATAGCTTGTAATAATGATGCGAAAGTAAGTTAGAACTAAGTTGTGAAGAGCTTTAAATGGCTTGGTTTATTTGAGGTCAGAGACAATATGGAGTCACCAAATCTTATTGATCAGAGGGTTGATGTGGTCACCCCTGATCTCTAGGAATATTGTTTTGTCATTGTGTCAAAGATAGAGGAGAAGGAAAAGAATGGAGTCAGAGAGAAAAATTAGGTCATTACAACAGCACAAATAATAGGTGATAAAGGTTTGGGCCGTGAGGATGGATGTGTGAGTTGTTGTTCTTTAGTATTGGAAGACCAAAATGACTTTATGATATTGGGGTCCAGATAAAGTACCTATGACTGATTAGTCCAATATAAGCTCTGAAGGTTCTACCACACTTTGGGCACAATTAGTCCATGTAAACATTTGGGATGAAGATGTTGCTATATTTGCACGATTCTAATTTCCTTTGTGCTATGTGATACACCTTCTTTGATGTAGGTATCCATGATGGACTGTCCTGTGTCAGATTTCCATGTCTAACAATTGAGTCTTCAGAGAGACCTTGAGACCTTGTACCACTTCTGATCTCTGTGTGAATGTTTACCATGAATGAGCTCTCAGAGTAAATGTGTATCTGGCATTCAGGCTACATGGCCAGCCCACTGGATGTATATTTTCTGTACTAGAGTTTGAATGCTTGGCATTTCAGCTCAAGAAAGGACCTCAACATCAATACTTTATCTTTGGTGCATCTTGACTTCTCCAGGCTGATGGAGTCTCACTGATCAATGAGAATAACATTATACTGGAGAGCCAAACGCTTCCATATTGTTCTCAACAGATCATCATGAACCAAGGTTGACTCCTTTAAATGTATACCTCAGATTAAAGTCAATTCCTCTTTAGCCAAACTTCCAACTGAAGAAGAAATTTTAAATGGTTTGGCAAAAAGCCTAGTGTTAATTCTATTCCAGCAGAGATCTTGGTGCAAAGGATGGACCTCAGATCTGGAGTTGGAATTTGGAGTTGGAAGAATCTGAGTTCAAATCCGGCCTGACATTTACTAGCTGTGTAACCCTGGGCAAGTCACTGTAAAAAAAAAAAAAAGCTGGAGAAGGAAATAACAAACCATTCCATTATCTCTGCCAAGAAAACTCTAAAATGAGATCACACAGAGATGGATACAGCTGAAATGACTCAACAATAACAAAAGAGATCTACAAGGCAAGGAAACCAGAGGAGCTGATAGAATTCTTCTGGGTTATATGGCAAGAGGAGGTTATCCCCCAGGAAATCAAGGATGTCTATTATCCATTTATATAAAGGAAAAGGAAAAAGGTTTTCCTGTGACAATTACAATAGGGTTTCTCTCAGTCATTTCTGGCAAGATTCTTGCCAGAGTCCTCTTTAATGTGAGTGAGTAGAAAAACAAGGAATTATACAGAGAGATACAGATATATCTATACAGAGAGGAATGTGTATATATAACATACACATTGGAAGAGCACTGGGTTTTGAGTCTGAGAACCTGGTTTGGATCTATGTTGCCTGGAATAATCACTACTTCTCTGGAGCTCTATTCCCCCTAGAGGACTTCTAAATTCTTAATCTGATAGTTTACTTGGTATACGTTCAACACCAATGTGAAAATGAATTTACAAAAATAGGTGAATTCACCCTAATTTCAGATTTTGCTTATGAATATCACCTTTTGCTTGTTCTTAGAATAATTCATCCAAAAAAAGCAAAAGTGCTATGAAGCAAAAATTCTTAGCAGTTTCCCAGCAACAAACAAGAAACCACTACAAGTACTGGCAGCAGGGAATGATAATTTGCAAATGCCCTTACTCACCTTTTCCTCTTTTGCATATTCCTGCCCAAATTAGAAATCCCGCCCTTGTCCTAGACTTCTGCTCTTAGACTTATTACTAGGACTTTCATTATCAGTAATGATGATAAGGGTGATGTATTGGTTTATTTAACACCATTTCCCCCTCCTTAGTCAATGTGCTTCCACTTATTTTACCCGTTTGTCTTCATTACATCCCTATAAATGGGGACACTTATTATTTCTGTTGTATAACTGTGGGAACACAAAAAGGTTGAGGTGATTTTGCCCAAGGTCAACCAGTCTCTGACAAAACTGGGCCTACAGCTCCCCACTCTGGGTCCCTAATAATTTCACAATCTCTGAAGGCAATGAATAGATCTTTAAGGTTTAGTAAGACATGGAGCAAATTTTTAGCTGTGAGAGCATTTCTCTACTGGAACAGGATTCCTAAATAAGAATCTCCACTTCTATTTCTACTTAAAAAAAAAAAAAAAAAAAATCATCTGATATAAGTGCTTTTACAAGGAACTTGAGTGAGGTGGAGACCTAAACCACATGGACCCCTTGAAACCCTCCTCATATATCTTCTAGGATTCCATGGTTGTCATTCTCATTATGTTATATTTAATTCTGAGGACTACATTTTAGGAAGAAAAATGATAAAGGGGAGAAGATCCAGATGAGTATAAAACCTGCAATGATGAAGATCCTCAAAATCATACCACATGTCGATTAGTTGGATGAAGGGGGAATGTTAAGCCCAAAGAAAAGAAAATTTAGTGGGATCATGAGATTTGCCTTTTTTTTTTTTTTTTTTAATTTACAAGCCTACAAGGTAAAACAGGAAATAGACTTAGGAACCATAAATGTAGAGCTGAAAGGAACCATAAAGGCCATGTAGTCATGGAATCATAGATGTCAGATTTAGAAGGTAACTTAGAACCCATCTACCCAGTACCTGAATAAGAAGAATTCCCTTTAATAAAAAAAAAAAAAAATTACTTGATAACTTTGTGGTATATTTCAAAGGAATAGCAAGTTGTATATAGTAGATTTGCAGTTTCATGTGAAATCTTTTTTTATCATATAATGTTACAAAAATGCTTTTTCCCCATTAGTTAAAAATAATTTTTAATTTTAAAAAATTAATGAATTTCCTCTACATATTAATTGGCAAGTGGTCATCCAACTTTTGCTTAAAAATCTCCAAAAAAGAGTGAGCCTGAAGGCTAAAGCAGTCCAGTCCATTTTAGATAACTTTTCTTTTGGGGCAGCTATATGGTACAATGGATGGATAGAGCAGTGGCATGGGGTCTGGAAGGCTGGAGTTCAAATTCAGCTTCAGGCACTTAATACTTCCTACAGTGTGACCCTGGTCAACTACTTAATTCCAATTATCTCACAAAAGAAAAAAAAGATTTTTTTTTAAAAAGGTAACTTTTATTTTTAGGACAAGTCCTGGATTTACAATGAGAAGATAGTTTGAATCCTGTTTTTGTTTCTTACTACTCATGTTACCTTAAACACATATAACTTCATTATATAACTACCCATGAAATACATGCTTACAGTCTAAAGTCACTGAACCTCTCTGAGATTCTACTTCCTCATTTATAAGGTTCCTTCTAACCCTAAAATCTATAATCCTCTATTTTTTTGCCAGAGCCTTCACTAGAAAGTTTTATTCACAGGACAAGAACCACAAACCAGATCTGGGCAAGTGGCAAGAACTGAGGGCTGCCATTGAGGCAAGGTGGGAGTCAGGAATCCTGGGATATTAGCAAAAGTCCACTACATGGCAAGAGGGAGGAGAGAAAGCTTCATGAGATAAAGAAGGCGCCTACTCAGCCCATTCTGGCTACAAAGCTCCTCAAATTTTATGTTCAAAAAGTGCTACCTTTATAGTCACCCACTTAGTTAGAAAATTGGCCATAATCTTACAGAAATATGAGTGTGGATGAGTTTTTATTGTTTTTAATTCCTTACAATTTTGGGGATTAGGGATTTCTTTAAGTATTTATTCAATATGTATAGGGTGTGATTATAAGAACAAAGTTAGGAAATATGTTTCTTGTCTTCATAGGAAACTTAGATAACTGCATAAAATATTTTAGCATTTGGGTATCATCTTCAAGAACTCCTTGTTGTTTTTCAGTTGTGCATGACTCTTCATAAGTCCATGGTATGGTACATAGCACACCAATACTGTCCATAGGGTTTGGAGTAGTTTCCCATTTCCTTCTCCCACCTCTAGCCTAATTTCATATGAAAAGTGGGGGGAAAGGAACAACTATGGAAATCTACTATAAAGAGCGCCAACTTTTGATCTGAGAATAATTATCATGATAATAATAATGAAAGCTAGTATTTCTAAAGTATTTTAAAAGGCTTGCCAAAGGTTTTATAAATATTATTTTATTTCATCCTCACAACAACCCTAGGAGGTAGGTATTATTATTTCCATTTTATGGATGAGAAAACTAAGGCAAACAGAGTTTAAGTGGCTTGTCCAGTGTCACATAGTTAGTAAATGTCTGAGCTACATTTCTCCACTTTTTTCCTAGGGATTGAAGAGGCAGGATGGGCAAAAAGGATGCATCCCTTTTTAACTTTCTGCTTAGGAGAAAATACCATAGAGTTCTCTTTAGAAAATGGTATATACAGATCCGGAGCCTGCTATTGCTCAAATATCAAGCAAGACTGCAACCTTACTATTGTATAGACATCTTATTGTATCTGACTTCATGTAGACAACTGTATAAAGTATATACTTGCTTTCTCAAGGAAATGTGTATGGATGACAATCAGATTTAAATGGCAAAATGATCTCATGGTAAATGCTCTACAGTTTTACCATGATGTAGTAGCGATGATAATGATAATGATGATGAGGAGGAGGAGGAGGAGGAGGAAGAGGCAACATTTGTGTAGGATTTCTGATGTTCCAGGGACTTTGTTAAGTAATATACAAATATTATTTCATTTGATCATCACAATAGCCCTTTAACATAACTGCTATTATTATTCCTATTTTGTAGATGATAAAATTGAGATAAACAGAGATTATATAATTTGCTGAGGGACATATAGCTGATTAAAGGTCTGAAACCAGATTCCTGATTCCAGGCCCAGAAATTAACCCATTGAGGCATCTCACCACCAGTATCATTGGATTCAATGGTCATTAGGCACAGAGACCCTCAGAAAAAGAGGATGGAATTCATAGTCTTGGTACTCACTAAGTACTACTACTACTATTACATTCAGAAGATGGACTACTATAAAAAGCATCCTAAATTTGCAGTCATGAAACTTGGTTCTTCATCTTCTTTTTGCCTTTTATCATTTAGACAAATCACTAAACTTTTCTGAGCTTCAAAGTACCTCATTTATAATATAAGATGTTTGGACCTTTAAGGTCCCTTGTAATTCTAGAAGTGTACCATCCTTTCCACCTCCTAAAATCCTAAAGCCCTGCCATAACTGTAAGTAAGAATTTTGTTCCCAGTGCAGAAGATACAAACCAAGTTTGAGGCAAGTGACAAGAACTGGGGCCAAGATAGGATGAATAAGGCAAGATAGAAGAAAAGAATCCTGGGACATCAAAAAAAGCTTATTTCATGTATAGGGGAAGTTGGGGAAGTGAAGGAAGATATTCACCACATTCTGGCTTTAAAACACCTGAAATTTTATTTCCAAATATTGGTATTTCTCCATAATCTTGTAGGAACTCAAAATTATTTAATTTTTTTTTTACTATGGGGGACAAGGGAGTTCTGATTTGTTTCCCTCATTATTTAATGCATATGGTGTGTGATTATAATAACAGAGTTAGGGAATACACTCCTAGAAGGAATAAGGAAAGAGGATATATTTTGTGTGTGAGTGTGTGTGTGTGTGGCATTTTTTTTCACCTTTCAAGACCTTGCAGGTTGGATTTGTGTGTTTTTGTTTTGTTTGCTTTTTTGGTCAACTTTAAGCCTATTCTGCACCTAACCAAACAGATATGCTTTGACCTCAAGCTTCAGCAGATGGTGGATGTTTACTTTCCAAGAAGAAAACTGCCTTGTCGAAAAACAAAAGACGGAGGCCATTAGAGCTGGAATGTGTCTGACAGTTGAATAAACCAACTGCACTCTGACCCTCTTCTCTATAGATTCAAGAGTTCAAGTCCCATCAGGGGCCTTGAATCAGCAAAAGGGAAAAAAGGACAGGAAACATTGTGGAAAGATGGGTAAAATAATTTTCTTAGTATTAAAATAAAGAAATAGATAATGTGGGTGAAACTTAGAGAAGCATGTTTGTTCCTTAATTACTAATGTTGCTATTTGAAAATGAGACAAGCTCTTATCTCTATCCTCAACAACAATTATTATTATGCTATTAAAAGAGAATTAAGGAACATTTTATTTGTTCCTGGCCTGAAGCCACCTCCAGCATGAGAGGCAACAGACTCCATTTCACAATCCTACCATACACTGGCTTCCAGAAGGCTAAATGTAGATTGCGGAGTCCCAAAATACTACTGCCCAGGCAGAAGGTAGATTGAATTTAGTTGGAATGCTGCTATCCTGACAAGGACTCCTTGTCCTCTGGAGAATGAATGCTCCAGAGTTAGACCTAGAGTTTCTTCTTGTTGATTGTTGCTTAGAGATACAGATATCTAGAAATCCTTCACTGTGAATGCTCCCTCCACCCACTCATCTGCTCATAGTGTAATGAAAGTTAGGCAGGACAACGGACAGCGCATTGGACTTGGAGTTAGAGAGACCTGAGTTCAAATGTTTCTTTGGGACACTTGCTGGTTCTATGACTCTGGGCAAGTCTCAGCCCCTCTTAATCTCAGTATCCTCATCTATAAAATGACGTGTGGGTGGAACAATATCACTTGTGTCACCTACTTTCTTTTTTTTTTTTTTTTAAATAATAGTTTTTTTTTTTATTTTTCAAAATATGTGCAAAGAGTTTTCATCATTCACCCTTGCAAAACCTTGTGTTTCATATTTTTCTCCCTCCTTTTCTACATCCTCTTTCCCCTAGACAGCAAGTAATCCAATATAAGTTAAACAATTGTAATTCTTTTAAACATATTTCCACACTTATCATTTTGCACAAGAAAAATCAAATCAAAAAGGGGAAAAAATGAAAGATAAAAAGCAAGAAAACAACAATAACAATAACAAAAAGGATACCAATAATATGTTGTGATCCATATTCAGTCCCCATACTGTCACCTACTTTCACAGGATGCAGATGAGGAAAGCTTTTTATTAACTAGCAATCACTAAACAAATAGGTGTTATTTCTGAATCTTCTCCATTACCCTCCAATCATCATGAAAGCATCTTTTGACTCTGATATTTTTTACTATTTTCCATGTTTGAGGTGCTATTTGGTTCAGCATTCATTCAAAGCCACATTTCTGAGTTTCTATTCCAGAGAATTGCTTCACTACATAATAAATAGTAACATGCAAATTTAAAGTAAATTGGCATTAAATTAAAAAAGAATAGTCATTTTCAAAAAAGGGGAGGTTTGGGGCTTCTTTTGTTTTTGTTTTTGTTTTTTTTTTTTTGTTCTTTGGGAGAAAATTGGCAATAAGTGACTTGCCCAGCATCACATAGCTGATAAGTGTCAAGGCTAGATTTGATTCAAATTGTACCACTCAGTAACTAGATACTATTCTATTTGGATTTTTCTCTCTTTATCTCAGTGTTGAAGTCTAGAAATTCTTGTGTTGTTGAATCTTTGGGAATCAGAGAGAAGTTTCTTTTTTCATCTAGTCCATTGTGTCTTTCCATATCTTGTATGTCTTTCCAAGCCCTCTTGACTTGCTTATCAAAACTCTGTATCTCACCACCCATATGAGATAAAAATTTAGCTTTCTGTGTCTAATGCAAATAAATGTTTGGAGATTTCTAATAGCCAACAAGAAATACATTATCTCCAATTTACCAAGAAATTTCTTGTGATTGAGATTTATGGGGAAGATTCAAAGAGCTTAATTATTAGTTCATGCCTTTCAACTTCATGATTATAGGCTCAGAGAATTAATACTTGATGGAAACATTTTCTTAGGTTATTTTTTTATTTCACAAGAAAAATCAAATCAAATCATCTTGAAGTATAATTCTGGATAAACATTTAAAATTAGAAAGTAAACTATACAGTATAACACAATCTTGAGATGTGAATTAAATGTGATGAGAAATCCCAGCATGTGTATGAAGTAATTTTTTAAAAATCCATGTCTACTAGCTATGGAAGTTTTAGTCCTTGGGGGAACTTACAAACTGAGTCTTTATAGTGAAGAGAGAAAAGGAGAGACATGATTTTAAAAATGGAGAACCTAATGCATAATGAATTCAACTGACTTGTAGGAGCAAAACTTTAGGTTCTTTTAATAACTTTCATTTACATGATTTCATTTGAACCTCATAGCAATCTTATGAAGAAAGTCTTTATTATTCCCATTTAAGACAAGAGGAGACTGAAACTCAGGGAAGTTAAGATAGTTATCCAAGGTCACATGATTAGTGGGAGACAGAATTTGATTTTGTCTTCCTGATCATAGATCCAATGCTCTGTTCATTATATCATATTTCCTTTTCCTGATGGAGGGGTTTGGAATATCCAATACAATTGTGTTAAACTATAATGCCTCTTTCAAGGCATTTTGGCCCCTAAGGGGCCCTAAGAGGGAAAGTTTCTGAAGGAAAAAATTTTTATTTTATGATTTATTTATGATTTCTTTCACAGGTTGAATTCTCTTCAAAGACTAAGTTAGTTATCCATTTTAATGAACATTAAAAGCTTTCAAGGAGCAGCATTCATCAAGACAATCTGGCTCTTGTTCAACAACTTAGTTTAAGAGCAAGTTTCTTAAGGTGAGAATAAGCGTTTTTCTTTAATTCTTTTCATCCAAATTTTAAAGTGTTGGGGGTGGATAAGGGGATGAGATGAAGATATATATTTAGTAGATTTATTGATTTTTTAAAAATCTGAAAAGAGGGAGATGTCTGCCATCTGGGAAAAGGCAAACAACTGAATGTTTTGTGCATTTTAAAGACATTTCCATGTTTTCTTCCTCCTTTATTTCAAAATGAAAGGCTACCTCAGAGGTCATTCTTTTTATGTCACCTGTCTAGGTATGACATATTGCCATTCATAAAAATTTATTTTTAACTCAGTGGTCTCAAATCAACATTGTCAAACACTGTTGGTACCAGTAAAGGTGATCTTGTTGAAATGGAAGCACATCCATTACATTGAGTCTACCAGGATAAAAGGCCTCTGCCTGAGAATGAACCAATGTCTCCAGTCCTCAGGGACACTCTATCTGCCTGGAACTATATCAACTACCTAAGAAGTCAAATGTGGAGAAATTATAGTCCCTGATTTTGTTTTCCTGTGAATTTACTTTATCTCTATTCATATTTAATTTCCTATTTTACATGTTGTTTTCCCCCAATAAAATGTAAGCTCCCCAAGGGGAAGAACTATCTCATATTTTTCTTTGCATCCCCAATACTTAGCTTAATAAATGCTTAGTGAATTGAATTGAATTGTAAAAGTTATATTGTTGAAGAGCTCAGAGCCAGTCCCTTTTCTTGACAGAAATAAGAGTTGCAAAACATATCCTTCCTTGATATGGGACAGACACTTAGTGGAAAAAACAAATATAGCTGATATGTAAGTCCATATTAATATTAATTTTATCTTCCTGTCAAACATCAAGAGATCCAGAGTAAAAATAGTAATTAAGCAGGTATCTCATAACAACAGTGGGGGGAAAAACAATTCAAGGTTCTTTTCTATTTTTATTTCTTTCAGTGTTTTCTAATAATAATAAGAGAACCCCAAGGAGCAGAAATGAAGAATTAGCTTACTGAAGAGCAATTATTCAGGAGACAGCTAATAAAATTACATTGACATTATGTGCACTTGTCTTCACAAAAAGCAGTGCAATCAAGTCAAATAGAATTTTAAAGAACTGAATAATCTTTTTACTACAGAAAAACTGACAAAGAAGGTTGCTGCAGGGAATTGGAAGCTTTGCTCACAGAACTTGATATTTAGTTTCTTATCATTTCTGAGTTTCATTTATCCTCTTTTGCTCTATTTCTCTTTCCTTGTTGTTTGTTTGGTGTTGGTGTTGAAAAGGTAAGGTTTTGTGCCATGATGCTCTTGAGACCATAGAAAACACCTTACAACTTCCTACAAGTATTCCATTTGGCTCTCTTCCTCCTAATTATTTCTGGAATCAGTTCATTATCTATCATTGGTGATTGTCCAACATCAGTGAACTAATGGATTAACTCAGGAGACTTTCCATAGAGCTTCAAGATACAATCTGGGCAATAGACATGCTTCATCCACTTGATTTTTCCTGTGTAGATTGTTAGATTGTTCTTTTTTGTATGGCTATCAATCTCATCAAGAGGACCATGTGCTATTCTGAAGTTTGATACAAACAAGACAATGTCATTCACAAATAGGAGAATACAGAGAATGCAAAACCCATCATTTTAACATTAATATTCCCTCTGTAATACTATATGATTGTGAATCATTAGACAACATAAACTCTGAAGAATCAAAGTTATAGGTGACATAAAGGACAATGAAATGAAGTATAGTCGATGAAATAGGTTGAAACATATTACCAGTGATTACTATAGGCAAGAAGTAGTATAAAAGTTGCCATTGAAGAACTATATTATCAGAAAAGGAGGTGGCTCACTAAGAAATAGAGTGAATGATAACAGAAAACTTTAATGGTATACTGGTACTCGTGGAATGTAAAAAGTATGTAAATTCTCTTTGGACTATTTCTGGGAGAGCATGAACATGAGTATGAGGAGTAAGCAAATTGTAATCTTATACTATGAGGGAAAGAATCAGCAAAGAGGAGATCACATAGATCCATCAAAAATAGAAAAACCTAACTAATACAGATTTGAATCATTCTTAAATTGAAAAGTATGTACGTTAGGGAAATTATCAAGGTCCTAAATAAATGCTGTTACTTATCACCACTACCCTAGTCCATGACTGCTGCCATTTCCCCTATAACTGATCCTAAGCAATGAATCACACATAAATGACCTTCATATTGACTTCCAGCTTGCCAGATCAAATATCTGCCCCATCACTCATACTGGTCAACCATAGCATCTGTATTCTATCCCTATACCTCTGCCATGTTCCTCTAAATCTATTACCAACGCTATCCATCACAACCTTACCCATCCTCCATACCAGTGCAAAAATCCCAAAACTCGTCCTGGTCAAGACAGGTTGAATTTGGACTAAATTCAGAGTAATGAAAATTGACCAAAAAATTGTGCAAGAGGCATGGGAGAGACACAGCCCAGGCACTCTCTGAGTAATAATTAAGTGCTTCTTGAATACTCATTGATGAAAAAAAAATTTGGTTCTTTAAGAGATAGGAGAGGGCCATCATCTGTTCTTGTAAAAGGGGAAAAAAGTCCCCAAATCAGTACAATACCTTTTTCCATGACTGCAGCTAGAAAGTAATATTTTCTAAGCTTTGCTAATATTCCCTCCTTGCCATGAACTGGGATAAGGGATACAAGATTCCCTGAGATTCCTATCCTACTATCTTCTAGCAAAATGTGACACATTTTCAATAATAATATTAGCTGGCATTTACATAATGTTTTAAAGTTTGAAAGGCACTATATATATATGCTCATTTGAACCTCGTAACAACTCAGTGAGAGAGGTACTATTACTATTTCCATTTTACAGATGGAAAATTGAGGAATACAATACATTAATGGGTCTGTGACTAAGTCATTGAAGATACTCTTTATCAACTGGACCAAACCTCTTGCCAGAGGCTGTAGGCATCCAGAAGCCAGGCAAGAACAACAGTACAAAGACTAAGAGCGAAAGTCTTTTTTTTTTTTTTTCTATAGCCTGAAAGCAAGGAGGGAAACTAGACAAATTGCTGCCCCTTACCCTCCCCCCCCCCGGGGAATTCCAGTTTAGTGTGGGCAAATTTCAGTACTTATGCCAATGAATGCACAGTGAGCTGTATTCCCGACAATGAGACATAACAGCAACAATGAGACAAGTTTGATTCATAGCAGGGCTTCATGACCGGAACTTGTCCAAGCTTGTCTGGTGCTTGTCCAGACTCCAAGAACACCTGGTGCTGGTCAAAGCAATAAAATAATTATATGAAACAATTCTGGGATTTTGCTGAGCCTGAGATCATCCAAAGGGTGGACTCAAAAGATTGTTGTTATACCAAGCTCAGTGCACAGGGCTTAGCTCTGGAAAAAAGGTATCTCCTAATAGTATCTTGACATCCTCAAAGTTCAGATTAGAACTCACCCACTTCTTCTCAGCTTAGGAGACTCTTGCATTCTCCCAAAATATTGTGAGTCTTCATTAAGTTCTTCTGACATTATAAGAGTATGAGTACATGATGTACGCTGTCCATCTGTTCTCCATTGCTCTTGTTCTGCCCGGTTTCTTTTCTAATAATTCATTTCTTTGGTAATAACTTTTATGCCATTTTGGAGGTATACATTCATTATTGGTAATATACTACTGCCTTTTTATGCTCTACCATGTGTCTCTACATTGCTCTTTGGGTGGCTTTCAATTTTCTTTCCTCACAAATTGTAGCATTCTATGATTCATAGCTAAATGGCATTGCTATTAAAATAACAGTGCTAATACAATGGGATTTTGTTTCTGGAAGAAACTTGGGGACTTTGAAGGCATCATCACACAGTTTCCTAAATATAATCCAGGCTAACCTCTTCATCCTTTTCCATTCTGGATCCAGTTCATTGTCAGTCTATGGTGTCTGTGCAACATATGTCCAAATGGACTAGCTCAAAGGACTGTCTTTACAATTGCATATCTGAACAATAAGCATTAATCTACTTGGTTGTTTTGTTTTGTTTTTCCTTGGATGATTGGATTGAACTTTTCCCAGTGACTAGGATCTCATTTAGGAAGCTGTGCAGTGTTCCAGGGCCTGATGCAGTTAGCAACATCAACTGTAAATAATGGCACTGGAAGACTTAACCAATCAAAAAGAATCTCTCTTTCATTTGGACTCTGTTTTGGACTTTCTTTGAGACAGTGGAAACACCTTTGCAAGCATTGTTTTATTCCCTTCTTGAAATTATTAATTCCTATAGAAATAATTCCTAAATCTAAAGAGTAGTTAGATTCTGAAGCTGATCCACAAAAGCTTCTTAACCATAGCTATTATGATCATACTAATTTTTTGGTATTAATGGTATTATTAGTAGGATTACAGGATCATAGACAGAACAGGAAGGATCCTTAGAGATTATCTAGAGTAGAGGTGACAGAGTTTGCCAAACTCAAGTGGCCATAATCATATTAAAATATAATTTGGGAGTGTTTAACTAAATAAATAAAAATACAACCTAAGTAATGTTAATTTGTTGTGTTCTGCATCATTATGCAGCCAGAAGGAATAATTTCCACATCACTTTGACACCCCTACTCTAGAACATCAATTCTAAAATTATTTTTAGTTTTAGGACTCATTTGCATTCTTAAAAATGATTGAAGACTCTCAAAAGAGCTTTGTTTATGTTGATTGTATGTCTAATGATATTTGCCATTTCAAAATTAAAATTCTTTCTGAAAATAGTTTTTACTTTACCAGCTCCCTGAAAAGAAATTAAGAACTTTCAGGGATCCTCAGACAACACTGAAAATCATTGATGTAGTCAACCACTTTCTTTGCAAATGAGCAAATTGAGAGGTGCAAAGGTAAAAACGGCTTGTCCAAACTCACACCCCAAATAAATAGAGCTGAGATTAGAACTGTGATCTTTTACCTTCACATGCCATATTACTGATCAATTAGTATGAGTGTGCTTCATTCAATTTTCATTAAGACATTATAATCAAACCTCCTCCGTAATATTGGAATACCTCATAGTAACGCTGCATCTCTTCTTATTTCCAAAGACCAGCACTGTTTCCCTCACAATTTGGTCTACTTTTTCCAGTCCCACTCTTTACTTCTCCCCCAATATCTAAAGCTGTCCCAATTACTTTCCTCTGCCCAGTAGCCATGCCCCTTTGGCCAACTCTTTCACGTGAATATTCAATTGCATCTTTGAAAGTGAAAGACTAATAAATATTAAACAAAATTATCTAGTTCAATGATGAACAGAGAAGGAACTGCCATATTTATATATCTCAACTCCAAGTGAATTCCATTTATTATCCTCATCCCCTCAAAAACAATACTGTCTCAATCTTTACAAAATGCTCATGCCACCCATCAGGAAAGTTTAAGTAGCCTGAATGGTCTGTCAGTATTGAGTATACTGTGGCAAGTACAGTTTCTATATCTCTATATCCCTATACTTCCTCCTTTCTGGGATCAAGCCCCATTCCCATTGCTTGGAATGGCCTTTACCTTATTTGTAGTTTTATAGCTCTTAATGTTCAACCCTTTAGGGGATTCCAATTGCACTATAGCATTACTACTCCTCTTTTGAGTCATTTCTTATCTGGAATTCATTTTCCCAGAAGCTTTTTTATTTTTCTTTCTGAGAAATCCCTGCCCTGTCTAGCTGAATATGTGCTCTGAGTACTTAGTCTTATAGAAAAGCATCAGTGCATATGCTTTCCAACTTCTTCAAAGGGAAGAGGAACAAGAAAAAATGGCAAAATTCACATGACTGTGTCTGATGCTCACATTTCCTACAAAGAGATGAAATTAAACAATCCCTATCCTTGGGGGTTCTTACAGATGAAATAAAATCTAGAGAAGAAGAGGTTAAAAATATGGCCAGAGAAGATAGAAGGTGATCAAGGAAGATTTTTGCTGTAAAGATGATTTTTGATCTAAGTCTTGAAGAATTCAGTGGGCATGACTGGAGAGGAATGAGGGAGCTTTAGATAGGGACTGGTGTGAGCAAAGACAAAGAACAGGAATCTACTAAGAATGAATCATTTTCTTTTATCATTTTTAACAAGGCCACTAGGCTATTAAATTAGGGGAATACTTCAGGTATAGTTTGTGGGTGCTACTAAAGTAATTTTACTAAGTCTCTCATGCTTTTTTTTTTTTTTAAGAAAAGTTGGAGAGGTATGCAATAGATGATCATATAAGTAAGTGAATTTTGAACTGGTCAAATAACCAGAACCAGAAAGTAGTCACTAGTGGTTTGATGTCTACTTGAAAGCAAGTCTCAAGTTGAACGTCCTAGGTATCTGTGATTGGTCCTATGCTGTTTAATCATTTTATCAGCAATTTGGATAAAGGAACAAATAATATGCCTACTATATTTGCATGTGACACAAAATTGGAAGGGATAGCTAACTCAATGAAAATCCAAAAGGATCTTTATTAGCTAAGTTTGGGGACTAATTCTAATTAAGATAAAAATCAATTTTAGATGTACAAGATAGAAGAGATATGGTTAGATAGTAGGGTATCAAAGGAATCTGAGATGTTTTAGTAAACTGTGTACTCAATAGGATCCAACAGTGGGATGGGTCAGGCAAAAAATGTTTCCGCTTCGTTAATACAAGGATAACATTCAATACTGGGAAGTTATAGTTTCTTCACAATGTGCTGTATTTTTGGATAATTCTTGGATAATAGCATTATCTTCTAAAACTGTCTAAAAACTAAAACTTCTAAAACTGTCCTAGGCTCCACATTTTAGGAAGGATATTAATAAGCAGGATCCAGAGGAGGATAATTACATTGGTGAGGAGTCTAGAGTTCATGCCATACATGGATTAGTTGAAAAAAATGGGAATATTTCAAGTAAAGAAGGGAAAACTTAAGGGAACATGACAGTTGCCTTCAGGAACTTGAAAGGCTGTCATGCTTAGTGTGTCAGCTTAGAAAGGTCAGAATATTGATGCTGCAATTAGATATATATTTTTTAAAAAGACTAGGTTGTCTTAGAAGACAATGAGTTTACTTTCACTAGAGATTTTTCAAGTGAAATATTCACTCCAGAGTTCAGAACTATATGCTATGAGTAAAAAAAAAAATTGCAAAGAGGCAAATTCAGAGTTGATACAAAATGGGAGGAATTATGTAATGGTAGTCTGGCATATGTGCAGTTTACATTAGATACTTCATCTTCTCCATGTGAAGAAAGCTACAGAGTTAGCTTCTGGTAGAATCATGATGAAATATAAAAGAAATGATTGGGAAAGAGTGGAGCACACACATGGATATTCTGTGTTGGGTTCTGATTGGTTAAAAATGTATAGTTTTGGGATAAGAACTTATTATTCGGTTTCAAAAATGGTAGATGAGAAATACAGTAGATTAAAAAATATGGTAGATAATTTGATAGATTAGTATAGATAGTTTATATACTGTAGTATATATATATTATAAATAGTATAGATAGATTTGCCAAGATATAGTCAAAATGGCCTAGATATAAAGGGATATATTACAGAAAATTAGAAGAGGATTCTTTGCAATTAATTAGCATTTGATTGACATTCCTCTGAAAGCTTCAGTTCCTTTCTGATTTGTTTCATTTTTCTTTGTTTCATTTAGGGACTCGTTGGTGTTCATTGACAGATTAAGAATTTTGCCTCAGGTATTTCTCCCCTCTGAGGCCAGAAATAGATCTCAGTCCTTTGCACTTTTTGTTTAATCTTTTCCATTGTGGGTTAAAGGAGTAGGATCTCCACCTTTGGAAAAGGTCAGGAGAAATCACAGAAATCCAGGAATCAGAATACAAACTATCCAGCCAGTACATATTTACACAAGGACCAAGAACTCCTTGATTTGGGAGTGATCTTCTAGAAGGATTCCACTTCAAACTGAAGAGGTAATTCATTTAGTAAAGAAATCTTGTCTTTATACATGAGCTTGATGGGACTATGAAGAAACTGAGCTAAGTTTGGAATCTACTTCTCTAACGACAAAGATGGTATAGGAGAGAATATGTCTCCCAAAGCATTAGTGGAAATATTTGTAGCTTGTCATTGTTATAACTTTGAAGTGAATATTTCTTTGTAAAAGCTAGTCATTGTTAAATGGTTAAGTGGAACTGGGTGCTAGTTAGAGGCCCTTAAGAATGGAGGTTAGAGAGGGAAGGGAAATAACTACCTGAAGTTTATGCTAGGTAATGTTCAAACTCCTCTGGATATGCTGAAATCCTGAGGAGAAGATGCAATCTTCCTGGCTCAAAGAAAAAAGGGCAGAATTTTGATGTTACAAATAGATTTTAATTTAAAAGTTGGGGTGAGGGCCCAGTTGTCTTGGAAGGTTTACATTGGAGATTTTCAAATGAAACACCCATTCCCTTCCTCAGGTGAGCAGTTTTCTCTAAAGGATAGCCAACCTAATGACTCCTGAGCAACTTTTGACTTACTTGACTGACTCCTGACAGGCCTTTGAGTTGAGAAGTACTTCGTACCACTGTAAAAGGGCAGAGAATTTAGAGATTTGTGGGAGATCTTTTGTGAAAAAGTTTGAGAGATAGTTGAAAGAGGTGTTTAAATATTTGAATGGCAAATTCCATGGAGCCACAGATATGTCCCCAGCAACTTTAAAATTAACCAAGAGTAGACTTCTTACTCCTCTTGGCATCAATGTAAGATCCTTTCTCCTTGGATGAGCTAGAGTTTTATCTTGCTATAAGGTTGAAGAGTATATTTACCCTATATACAATCTATATAGTTTTCCAGATTTCTGTTTACTTTGATAGAGACTTACTATCTATTCATGTTTTTGGTTTAGCCAACCAGCCTATGGTGGAAGGAAGCAAAACTGGAAAGTGTATAATAGCCTCCCTTTTAGTGGTTTTTATTCTGAACTCCTCATGGTAACCCTGGAGTAGAGATATCTACTATATGATAGATAGATATCTAAAGGAAACTGATCCAATCAGAGATGTCCTGAATCCTACTTCCTTCATTACTAGGCTGCTGGTGGTACCCTTCTACTCTCAAAAAAGCAAGCAATTGAAGTTCCCCTTGACAGAGTTTGGAGGGAATGATAATGTGAAAGAAGAGATCCATGATCATATATCTATCCATCCATGTTGCATAAGGACCAGCCATATTTATATTTAACAACTAGAAAAAATATACATTCAAAACAAACAAAATCTAAATGGCCCGAAAAAGTTTGGACTAGATGGCCTTCAAGGTCCATTAAGATTTTGGGATTCTGTTCAATTCTAAGCTCCTTGAGGATAAGAATTAGCTTTTGCTTTTTACCCCCAGTGTTTAACACAGTGCCTGGAACATAATTCATGCTTCATAAATATTGCTTGATTGCTTGAGTGTTCATATTTGTAGGTTTGTGTTGGAGAATACATTCAAATTGGTTGGAGCAGCTTGGAAGGAAAATATCAGTTAACAAAAAATGAGAATGGAGAGGTATGTCTCTCAAGGAGGAAGAGATAATTTAATGAAAAGCCTTGATTGAACACAGATGAGTTAGGTTTGATATGGTATCCCCTTGATCAGCATAGTAACATGATGAAACTATATTTAGAATTAGATTCTCTTGAAAAGTGTGTTTCACATCTTTCATATTGGCTATAATGACATAAAAAGATAATGATAAATTTGGAGGGGTGTGGGAAAACTGGTACATTAATACATTGATGGTGGAATTGTGAAATAATCCAAACATTCTGAAAAGCGATTTGGAACTATGCCCAAAGGACTATAAAACTGTGCATACGCTTTGACCCAGCTGGATCTGTATCCCAAAGAAATCATAAAAGAAGGAAAAGGACTCACACGTGCAAAAATGTTTGTAGCAGCTCTTTTTGTAGTAGCAAAGAATAAAAATGAATAGATGCCCATAAACTGGGAAATGGCTGAACAAGTTGTGGTATATGAAGGTAATGGAATATCATTATTCTCTAAAAAGTGATGTTTTTAGAAAGGCCTGGAAAGATTTGCATGAACTAATGCTGAGTGAAACTAGCAGAAACAGAAATACATTGTACACAATAACAACAAGATATGCAATGATCATCTATGAACAACTTGATTCTTATTTTGTATAGAAAGTGCCATCTGCAGCCAAAAAAAGAACTATGGAGACTGAATCAACACATGCTATGTTCACTTTTTCTTTTCTTTTTCTTTGTATTTTTTCCTCTTGTGGTTTTTCCCTGTTGTTGTGATTTTTCTCTTCCAACATGATTCATAAAGAAATGAGTATTTTTTTAATTAATGTAAAAAGTGTGTGTATGATTGATATTAGGAAATATCAGAGGGAGAATCCTCATGAGAGAGACTATCAGAGTAACTCTGAAAGGAGCAGATGAGGGGCTGAGCTAACTGGTGACTATGGAAGTGGAAGAAACCACAGAGAGTATAGACAATGTGAAAAGATTAGGCAGGACTTTGGATGTCTATTTCATCATCTGATTTTTAAATGCAGAACCTTATAGAAGCTGATTCATAAGACCACTGAGCATCCCAAAATGAACCAAACCTGAAGTCTGTCCAGCCATTCTGTTCTAGTAGTGGTTCCAAAGACCACATTCCTTGGGAATTTTCATCTTTTCATCTCCCTTAGAAACTTGATCATGGGTTGGAAGAAGTGGATTGGAGAGGTCTTTGGAACATGTGCTCTATATTAGTTCTGGATATCTGTATGTTTAGAGGTTGAGAATTAAGGTAAAGATAGGTGGCTCACAGTAATGACAATATGTTAGGTAGACATGAGGGCCAGAGTGTTTGGCAACAGGTCCCTCGTTTGTTTAGTTTCCTCCCAGGGAAGAAATATTTAAAACTCCAGGGACTGAAAGTGCTTCCTTTGTTCCTAAATTGGTTGACATGTTCCCCACTGAGTTCTTCACTTCCTGAACCTTGTCCCCAATCAACCTCTTGTAAGAAGTCAAAAGTGCCCTTTCCAGTTACTACCTTCACTTAGTACTAAAAGGTGTGTGAGCCATTTTAAGAAAAACAACAAACATATAAAGGTTACAAAGTACAAATTAGGAGGTGATTATTAGGATCATCAAAGGTCCTAATTATGTGGATTAGAAGAGGATCATTTGTTTTATAAAAGGGTTCTTCCTTTGGGATCCCATTAAAAAGCTGAATTTCCAGGGTTCAAATTACAAATCTTTCATTCTTACTCAGCATTTCAGAAAAACCTTTTGCATTAAATATACATACATATTTAATATTACATTTATTCTTATATTCATTATATATAATAACTATAATTCTTAAATTACTCAACGATGTTGTTTCAGCCTTTCCACAACTGTATTTGTCTATCTAATTAAATTGGAAACTTTTTGAGGATAAGGATGAAGGATTCTTTGGTGATTCCAATCCCTAATACTCACCACATACAACATACACAGACATATACACACCTGACAATTCTATCTTCTAAGCATAGTTTTCATCCAATTAATTCTCAGGTTCTTCTATCTTCAGATAAGTCAGAGATTTGGAAGTAGGGCTAATTCCTTGGTGAACTTGAGCGACTTTAACTGGCCCGGTATTGTTTTAAAAATAGCATAGCAAGATCTTTTCCCATTGAGATTCTGAGCAGACAATATTGAATTTACCATGTAGCAGAGATCACAGAGGTGCAATATGAAACCCAGATGACAGTATGAGATGTATTTTGTGTGTATTCTCTAAATTCCACTGAATCAATCAATATCCCTCTGACGGAGTGAATATGGAGTCTAGTAGCAGTAACCCATGGACCTATAATAGAAGGCACTGATGTGATATAGTAACAGCTCCTGTGGAAGCATTACCATCTATCCTGACTGTGATCTATGGATGATGGGCTCCCAGAAAACACATTGACACAATAGACTATAATGGCTCAGAAAAGGTCTTTATGTGATATTGTGTCAGCCATCCGCAGACAATGTCTCACTGGGAGGTTTCTCAATTGCCTTTCCAAAGGCATTTGCTCATGCTTCAAGGGTATGTCCAGGTGTTTCCTAGTACTTAGAAACTCAGGGTTGTCTGACTCTGTTCTAAGTCCCATTGAAGCATGTCTAGCACCATCTCCCATGCTTTCATCATCAGCAGAGATCACATTTCCTTCCCCAGGTCAGGGCAAATCAAATTATTCAA
Source organism: Sminthopsis crassicaudata (assembly GCF_048593235.1). NCBI lineage: Eukaryota > Metazoa > Chordata > Mammalia > Dasyuromorphia > Dasyuridae > Sminthopsis > Sminthopsis crassicaudata. Next base: position 76,144,777 of record NC_133619.1, on the reverse strand, counting down.
TCACAATTTCTGTGAAAAGGTGTCTTTTCCCAGCATCCAAATGTGTGGGTAGATATACACCTTTATTTGAAAATAAATTGAGCCCAAATACCAAATGCTGAGTTCCGTTAGTACCAAGGTCCTGTTTTACTGTTTTGAGAGGAGCTTTATTCTTCAGACCTAAATATTTTGAAGTTAACCCTGACCAAAAAAAAATCATATCTAGTGCCAAGCTTTCTGTTATGGGGAATAAGAACTATAAGCTCTACTCTGTGCCTAGTCAAGGAACTTAATAGTAATAACAGTAACAAAAATAGTTAGCATCTATATAGCACTTTAAGATTTGCAAGATATTTTACGTTATTTCATTTAGTCTTCACAACTGTGTGAGTTAAGTATTAATATTAGCATCCTCATTTTATAGTTAAGGAAACTAAGGCTGATTTGCCAGCAATGATACAAAATAAAAAAATAATAATTAAGGTAGTATTTAATCCAGTACTTAATTTTTCAGTATAGGGAATACCTACTCTTTGTTCTTTTTTCATTTCACCATATTCCTGTTAAATATTTCTGCTTTGTTGGATATTCCCTTTATTTGATAGTTAATTTTTAACAGTTTTCAATACTTGTTCTGGATATAATTTCATTGATTGATATTGATGAGAAGTTCCGGGTATATTCTCAGTTTAGCCCATTTTGATTCAATTCAATAGATAAATTTTGAGTGTCTACTATGATTATAGCATGGAATTTGATGTAAAGTACTTTTTCTTAAGTATTTGTATAACTTTTCTCTCTTCTCCAAGTAGTGATTGGAATCACCAATCAATTAACAATTAACAATATGAAGCTTCAATAGAACATAAGCTTTTTGAAGACAGATGAGTATTAACTTTGTTTTTATATCCCCAACATCTGAAAATTGAAGATGCTTACTAAACCCTACATAAAATTATGAAATCTGAACTGGAAGAAATCTTGGAGACTTGGATAGCCAGCTGACTTTACAATTGAGGAAATTGAGGCTCAGAGAGTTTAAGTGATATGCCTGGGTCATACAGCTCATAAGTGTTCCAGGCAGAATACAAGTCCAAGTCTTCAAGGCACCAAATCCTGAGTTCTATTCATTAGACCATCCTATTACATGCTTGTTGAATGACTGAATGAATGAAATAGTTCCTGCCTTCAAGGAGTTTACAAACAATCCCCCATTACTTCGCCCAATCACTCTTTCCATTTTATATTGGGTATGGAGGAGATTGTAATCAAAAGGAACAACTAAATGAAGGTGAACTAGGGGACTAGATTCAAAAGAAAGCTCTTATTGAAGGCTTTTTGTTCTTCACACATATTTTTAAAAAGAACAAACCAACTTTGAGTAGAATTATAAAGTTAATGTAATGATTTTGCACAGAAAAATGTATATAGAGAAAAAAAGTTCAAACTTTTGTAGGAACCCAAAGAAATATCCCCAAAAGCCTTTTCATAACTCAAAAAGGGAAAAATGCATTAGCTTTAATTAAATATTGAATGCTTATCAAAACTAACACATTTATTAAAATCAAATATATGATGCCATACAGCTGTAGTTTAGTCATTGTGTATATATTAGGGTTTCTAGCAAAGTTAACTTGTGAATGTATATTTTATAGGAATGTATATTTGTTGGACATATTGAATTTCTACTATGTGCATGAAATTTTACTAGTTTGAATGATTTTTGAGGATTATAGTGGCTTTGGTTTTGAGATAATACTGTTGGTCATTCTTATGATCTATTTTATGCTGTCTCCCTAGAGAGAAGCAGAAGTTCTACTTAAGACTTTGTCTCCATGGGTAAACATGATTGACTATATTTTAAAACATTTGATTTAGGATCTGATTTCCCAGGTCCCAGTTGGAGGAAAAGCAAGGACATACTATATAGGTTTTAGTTGTTCTAGAGTTCAGAGGAGAGATAGGTCATTGAGGACTAGACTCAAGAAAGGCCTTTTGAATCTTGAATGATGAACAGAATTTTGATAAATAGAAGGATGGGAATTCCAAATGAGAAATATAATATGAATAAAAGCATAGAAGTAAGAATGAGAATGGCCTGATTATTTGACAGTAAAAATTTTGACCTGCTATTTTAAAGGAGGGAAAGTAATAAAAACTAGTAAAAAAAAATAAGACTGATGGATTATATATGATATATATGATTACGTAAGTATTTGTGTGAGTGTGTGTGTGTGGATGTATACACAAATATATACTTATCATGGTAGGGAGCAGCTAGGTGGCCCAGTGGATGGAGTGCTGACCCTGGAGTCAGAAAGATTAATCTTCCTGAATTAATCTTCAAACACTTAATACTTATATGGTTCTGGGCAAGTCTCTTAACGTTATTTGCCTCACTTTTCTCATCTGTAAAATAAGCTGGAGAAAGAAGTGGAAAATAATTCCAAAATCTCTTCAAGAAAACCTCAAAAAATTCACAAAGGGTTAAATTTTATTGAAATGACTAAACAACAACAATAAGATGTAGTATGAAGTGGTTGGAGGCACATCCAGATTAATGGACAGCAACTAGTTCAATTGGTTCTGCATATACAGTAACTGAAGAGGAGAACACAAAATAATTCTTAAAGGGGAAGCTAGTACTACACTGTGGAAGATTGTGGAAGACCGACTAAGGAATTTTTTTTTCAGTATATAATGAAGAGCCAAGGAAGGTTTTTGAGCAGGGAAGTGATGCAATCAGACCTGTGCATTAGCAAGATTACTTTGGCAATGGTGTATAGGGTGAATCAGAAAAAGGAAAAACTAGAGGCAAGAAAATCAGTCAGAAGGCTATTGAGATAGTCCAGGTGAAAGATAATGAAGCTTGAACTAATGTGGTGACAGCAAAAGTGGAAAGGAGATGACTGATTGGAGAGATACTGTGGAGGCAGAATTGATAGCACTGGCAACTGATTGGATGTAGGGAATGAGGGAAGAAGAATTAGGAATAATTGGATGATAGAATAGTTCGAAACAGAGTTGGGGAAAAGAAGCAGAATTCTGTTTGGGATTTACTGAGTTTGAAATTTTGGCAAAACATCCCCTATCCTGGGAGATGGCCCAACATCAACTGTGATATCCCAACACTTGTCTCTGAGAGATAAACTAGTTTACTGCTCTTTATTGGCTAGAATCTTCTCAACAGGGAAGGTCAGGACCAAGACAGCCTACCCCAGACCACTCTTTTTTTTTTTTTTTTTAATAGTTTTTATTTACCAGATATATGCATGGGTAATATTACAGCATTGACAATTGCCAAACCTTTTGTTCTAATTTTTCCCCTTCTTCCCTCCCCCCCAGATGGCAGGTTGACCAATACATGTTAAATATGTTAAAGTATAAATTAAATACAATACATGTATACATGCCCAGACCATTCTTGAGATTCCTCCCCTCCCCAAAGATTCCCCCTCATACTCAATTTTCCTGGAAGCATTTCAGTACCAATGACACTGGTCAATATTGGTCCCAGGAAGGAAGCCCAAGCTACCATATTGTCTCTGATAGGATACTCTGGTTTATAAATTTAAGTAATGTAGTTTTGTTTGGATGCAAAGGACTACAGCTTTGAAGTGAAGATTTTCCCTCTTCATAATCAACATTCCTGAATATGCTATTTACAGCCTCCAAGCAGTTTGGGAGAAGTGCCAAAATTGCCTGGGGAAAATCCTACCACATTTTTATTTTTACCTATGAATGTAAAACCATTCTTAAATCCAACTTGAAAAACACCATGGTGAAATTGCAAGGTATGATGAGAAAAGTGCTCAATTTAGGGTCAGAGGATCTGGATCTGAATTCTTCCTTTTCTCCTTATTAAACTTATTAATTGGATTCAGGCAACTTCCTCCACCTATCTGTTCCTCAGTTTCCTTATTTGTTAGCATCAGTTTTGCAGGATATGGAAAACCCAGAGTGCTTTTCCTGTGCTTCTTAACAATTTTATAAAAGACTTTATTAAAGTAATCATCAAATTTGTAGATGCAGAAAGGGATAGTATTGGCTAACCAAGTCAGAATTCAAACAGATCTTGACAAGTTAGAACATTGAGCTGAATCTAGTAAGATTACAGAAACATAAAGTTTTACACTTGTGCACAAAATACAACAAAACAATGTCAGAAGAACAAGATAGGGATGGTTAGAAAACAATTTGTGTGAAAAGTGATCTGGGGGTTTGAGTGAATGACAAGTTTAATATGAATCAGTAATGTGATATGATAGCCAAAGAGATAAAATAATCTTGGGTTGTATTGTTAGTGATGGTTTTTCTTTTTCAAAAAGGACTAATGCATCACAGGGTGAATGTCAAGTGAATTGGATTTAAATGAAACAGAAATTGCACAGTCTTCAGCCTTATCCTCTCTTCAAGAGAAATGGAAGTCCAGTGGCAAGACAAAAATCGAGATGAATAGTGATGGCCTGAGATACAGCCCAGCATCTTTGATATTTGACCAAGCTCTAAGCACTCCACAGCACGTGCTTCAGCTGCCTTCATGGCTATTGGACCAAATTCTTCTCATCCACCCATTCTGCTAGAGAAAGTTTGCATTAAGAGCAGGATTGATGTGGGTTGTGATCCCTTTAAAATTCCTTTCTGATTCCCACCCCCATGGCTGATAAATCCTGGTCAAAAGCATCCTTTTGAATTCCAATAGAAGATATCAGGCTCTCCCAGCCCCCGTTGTATCTGAGCCAACTTGGGCTGTCCCAGCCTCCATTCTAATGATCTGCTCAGGTTTCCCAACCCCCACCCCAAGCACAAACAGTTTGCTCCTTATCTAAAAACCCATTGAATTCTATTCAAATTCTAACCCTGGCTGAAGCTCAAGCTAGAAGCCAACCTGGTTCTCCACCCTTGAGCCCCTTCAGATTATCAAAAGCCCCCCTATTATAAAAGGGGCAAAACTGGAGTCCACTTTTTGCAGAAGTCCCAAACATGGCATCATTACACCAGCCATGTCAAAGATTTCTGCCCACTGGAGCTCTGGCTCTGGTGTTTTTCTACCTTTTAACCTTACTTCCAAACCCCATAATAAACCTCTTTTATTAATTTAGGTTTTCCGGTCTGTTAATTCCTTTACAGAGGACTCGCGCCATTACTAGACCTCATTTAACTTTGTATTCTTGTGCTGAATCCAAAGGGGTTGCAGGGGAGCTCTATTTGACTCCCTGTACCCCGAACCTGCCACTAGACCTCAATTAAACTTAATTTCATTTAGATACCCCTTATCTAGTTCTTATCAGGATGACTTCTAAGAATAAGGAAGTGAGAATCCCACAGAGTTTTATTTTTGTGAGAACTAAATTGGGTTATTATGTCCCATTTCAGACACATAATTTTTTAAAAAATGATAGATATTCTATTAAAAAAAATGAGAATAAGATGCTTTTAGAAAGGCCTGGAAAGATTTACATAAATTGATGCTGAGCTAAACAAGCAGAACCAGGAAAACATTGTGTGGTACGGAAATGGTGAGGGGTAACCATTTAATAAAAAAGCTGGAGAGAGCTCTAGAGAAAAGCAAAGTTTATTGTACATTCTCTCAAGAAGGGCATCCCACCCTTCGAGCAGACAATCGAAGAGAGGAAGAGCCTCCTGTGGGCAGGACAGCCCCTTTAATCCCTAACGCAAAACACCCCCTCCCACCACTGACCCTCATCCTCATTGGCTGAGAGTCTTACATTCTAAACTCGAGATCTGCCCATGAAATTGAACTTGACCAATAAGTACATAGTTGCCCATATTTGGCTGAAATAGGGAGATGATATCATGGGAGGCGAACGCAATTATGCCCTTGACTCAATGTTTAGAGTCCTTCAGGCCTACTCAAACTCTGAAGTAGATGAAGCCTTACTCGATTTTCACAACTGTCTTGAAAGATCTCACCTCATCTCATTCAACATGATACACAATAATAGCAAGAATGTGTGGTGATCAATTATGGAAAGACTTGGTTCTTCTCAGAGGTTCAGAGATCCAAAGCAGTCCCAATAGACTTTGGACAGAAAATGCCATCTGCATCCAGAAAAAGAACTAAGGAGACTGAAAGTAAATCAACCATGTTATGTTTACTTCTTTTTTTCTATTTTTTTTTTTTTTTATCTCTCCCATGGTTTTTCCCTTTTGCTCTGAATTTTCTCTCCCAACATGATTCATAAAGCAATATGTATTAAAAATAAACAAATTTATTTTAAAAAATAAATAATGAATAAAAAAGCCATGGATAAGCTAGAGATACTGGCAGCCAACTTGGTGAAGGGCCTTGAGCCCATGTCCAATGAGGATAGTTTGAAGGAACAAGCTAAACATAGCCTGTTGGGATTACTAGGTGAGAACTGAGGTTGTCTGGATGGTGACAAGGTGAGAATTCAGGTTTTCTGGACAATTACAAGGTGAGAACTCAGGTTGACTTGATAGAGGGGGCAAGCTCATTGGCTGGGGTGGTTCTTCCCAGAAGCCCTTGCATTATCCCACGCCCATTCTCTGGGAGGATAAAGAGGACAGCAATCCAGGAAGAGGAGAAGACTCTGAATTGCATCAGGCCTGACGGGGCTCTCTGCAGGAAGGGAAGTCACTTCTTTGGACAAGAGTTAACAGCAACTGCCTGGAGACAACGGTTCACTACAGGAAGAAGAATCTGTCTAAGAGATTTGAGTAGACACAGCAGATCTCTTCCCAGAGAGTAATCCGGCAGCTTCTAGAGACGACAGCTCGCTACAATTGGCGCCCAACGTGGGGCAAGGACTTTTGCTTATTCTGACAAGAGGAGCTAGACCAGACTGACTACATCAGCTTATGTCAAAATGTTACTAGATGGTTTGTCTTATGAAGTCCTAACCCCGAATGATTGGAAATCCATAGCAAGGATATGCCTGGAACCTGGAGAAAATTTATTATGGCTTTCGGAATTTCATGAATTATGTAAAATTCAAGTCAGATGCAATTTGGAAATAGGAGTTAACACACAATTCACTTTTGAGCACTTGGCTGGTGAAGGTCGGTATGGAGAGAATTCGGAACAGATTCATTATACCATGACAATATATGAACAAATTGCTAAGGCTGCAATAAAAGCTTGGGGTGTCCTTCCTGGACAGAAAGATCGTGGAGAGGCTTTCACTAAAATACAGCAAGGTCCCAATGAACCTTTTGCAGATTTTGTGGGACGTTTGCAAACTGCTGTCAAAAGAACTATTGGAGAAAATTCAGCTACAGAAATAATGACCAGACATCTGGCTAAGGAAAATGCCAATGAGATTTGCAAAAGAATTATATGGGGATTAGACAAAGATGCTCCTTTAGAGGAGATCATAAGACGCTGTGCTACAGTGGGAACAAATGCTTTTTACACCCGGACAATGATCAACGTGGAAAGACAGGGTCCCTCCTGGCAAGGGCCTTTTAGAGAAACTCGGCGATGTTTTCAATGTGGAAAAATTGGGCATCTAAGAGCTCAGTGTAGATATGGAGATACAGTGAGAAGACAGGGTGAGAGAAGACCTAAAACTCCATGTCCAAAATGTCACAAGGGCCTCCACTGGGCCTCCGAATGTAGATTGACACAGGGAAATGACAGGTGGGGCCCAGCTTCAGCCCCCCAAGTGGGGCATGATGGCAGCCGAGGTTACATCCAGAGAATTTTAAGACACGATCAATCAGCCAAAAGGCAATCAGATGGAAGAAAGGGATTGAAATTAGGAAAAATAGAGTTGTGTGCAGTAGAGACTACCGAGATACTCCCTGGAGAAGTGAAATCTGTTCCTGTTGAGCCTATGGATCCTTTGCCTCCAGGCACAGTAGGCTTGACCATTTCACCTTCTGAGAGTGCCTACAAAACAGTGTCCATCCATACACTGATGTGGGAGACTGGAGAACGTGTATCTAATATCCCAGTCACTAACACAGGCAGACAACGTGTGATTTATCAACCAGGAGAAGTAGTAGCATCAGGCTTATTGTTACGGACCCCTAATAAGCAACCTAGTGATAGTCGCCTAGATTTTGACTCCAATGAACAAAATCCAGGAATATATTGGACAGCAGCTGTGACAGCTGACCGACCTATGCTTACTATTTATATAAACGGAATACCATTTGAAGGATTGGTAGACACGGGGGCAGATCGTACAGTTATTAGAGGTGCCAATTGGCCCGGTCACTGGCCAAAGATTAAAGCAGACACCTATATGTCTGGGGTGGGAGGATCAATAGCAGCAGAAGTTAGTGCTAGACCTTTGAGATGGGTATTTGAAGGAGAAACAGGAGCTTTTACTCCTTTTGTGGTTGAAAAAATCCCCATCAATCTGTGGGGAAGAGACATTTTACAGCAGATAGGATTACAAATAAGCACTTCGGCTTTTTAGGCAGGGCTGCTGTTGAAGGCCTACCTGCACTTTCACCAGTTCCTATTCAGTGGAAGACTGATTCACCAGTGTGGGTAGAACAGTGGCCCTTAAGAAGTGATAAAATTCAGGCCTTATTAGACATAGTGCAAGAACAACTTGACCAAGGACACTTGCGGCCTTCTCTAAGTCCTTGGAATTCCCCAGTATTTGTGGTGAAAAAGAAATCTGGAAAATGGAGGATGATAACTGATCTAAGAAGAGTAAATGAACAGATGGAAACTATGGGAACTCTTCAGCCTGGACTTCCATCTCCTACTCAGTTGCCAAGAGAATGGCCTCTATGGGTTATAGACATTAAGGATTGTTTCTATTCTATTCCTCTAGATAAGGAGGATATGAAAAGATTTGCTTTTTCAGTGCCTAGTGTTAATTTGGCTGAGCCTTATAAAAGATATGAATGGACAGTTTTGCCACAGGGAATGAAAAACAGCCCTACTATGTGCCAAATGTATGTTGCAGCTGCTCTTGCTCCAGTAAGAAAAGCCTTTCCAAAAGTAATATTGTTACATTATATGGATGATATTTTGGGATGTGCACCTGAGGAACAAATGTTAGAGGCATGTCTACAAAGGACCATGGAAACATTAAAGTACTACAAACTGCATATAGCTACAGAAAAAATTCAAAGACATGCTCCTTTTCAATATTTAGGATATGAAGTATATCCTAAGGTGCTTACAGTACAAAAACTCTCCTTAAGAACAGAGAAGCTAAACACCTTAAATGACTTCCAGAAATTGATAGGAGATATCCAATGGATGCGTCCCGTGCTAGGCTTGACTACCTGTCAATTGCAACCACTATATGATATTTTAAGGGGAGACAGTGCTTTAAATTCACCACGCCAGCTTACAAAAGAAGCACAAAAGGCTTTGAGAGAAGTTGAACTGGCTTTATCCAATGTGGTTGAAAGAGTCACTCAAAAACCCTTGGAAATATCAGTTTTTGCTACAAAAGAGGCACCCACAGCAGTCCTTCATCAAGGAGACAGAGTGATTGAGTGGGTGAACCTCCCAGCACAACCAGAACAAAGCCTTACACCTTACCCAGTGCTTGTGGCTAGGATTTTATTAAAGGCTATTAAGAGAGTAACACAATTATCTGGGATAAGTCCTGAAAAAATATACACATTCTATACTAACGCACAGATTAATGTATGCTGTGAGAACATCCCAGAATGGCAAATTTTATTGGCCACCGCTCCAAATTTTGCACATGGATCTCCATTAAAGATTACCCGGCTACTACATAATTGGCGATGGATTTTTGAAGAAAAGGTTTCTAAGGTTCCTCTTAAAGGACCAACAATCTTACTTGGGGCATGATGGCAGCTGATGTTACACCTAAAGAGCCTTTAGAAGGCCAGGACTCTGATTTAATCAATCAGCAGAGAAGCAATCACATGGCAGAAAGGGATTACCTGATAAGTCAGTCAAAAGGCAATCAGATTGCAAAAATGGATTACACTTGGGGAGAATACAGGCCTTTTAAACCAACAGGGCTGTGCCCAGTGCAAACAACTCCAATGTAATTGTCAGATGATGAGAAGAGATTTAGAAAGCGGTTAACTGCCTGGGAGAGAGGGTTTGCTTGTATTTCTTCAGCAGGAGAAGGAATCAGATGGGTGCCAACAAGTCATATTCGCCTTGTCCATCAGAGAGAGACAGAAAAAGAGAAAGACCTCAAAATAAAGGAGAAGATCTAAGAAACATCTGACACTGAAAGAGCATGGATAATAAGAAGACTGTTAAAGAACTTAAAAACCAGCAGGAATCATTGGACTTCCTCACACAAGATGAGAATAATGGACAATGGACTTATGGACATTTATAAATTTTCAATTTATGATTATGATTATGTTATATACTTCTAGCATGTGTTATGTTACTATGTTACTATGTGCTTATGTAATTTATGTAATTATTTGTAATACTTCCCATATTGATGGATTTATGTTTCAAGGTCATGACTGTCCTATGTTCTAAATCAAAAGAAAGGGGGAGATGTTGGGATTACTAGGTGAGAACTGAGGTTGTCTGGATGGTGACAAGGTGAGAATTCAGGTTGACTTGGTAGAAGGAGCAAGCCCATTGGCTGAAGTGGTTCTTCCCAGAAGCCCTTGCATTATCCCACGCCCATTCTCTGGGAGGATAAAGAGGACAGCAATCCAGGAAGAGGAGAAGACTCTGAATTGCATCAGGCCTGACGGGGCTCTCTGCAGGAAGGGAAGTCACTTCTTTGGACAAGAGTTAACAGCAACTGCCTGGAGACAACGGTTCACTACAGGAAGAAGAATCTGTCTAAGAGATTTGAGTAGACACAGCAGATCTCTTCCCAGAGAGTAATCCGGCAGCTTCTAGAGACGACAGCTCGCTACAATAGCCCAGGGGAAAGATGACTCAAGAGGGATAGAACAGCTGTTTTCAGATATTTGAAGAGCTGTCATATGGAATGAAGATCAGACTTGTCCTTTTTGGCCCCAGAGAGTAAAACCAAAAGTAATGGGTGGAAACTGCAGAGAGACCAATCTGGACTTGATGTCAGGAAAAACTCCCTAACAATTAGAGGCATCCAAAAGTGGAATGGGTTATCTTAAGGGCAAAGAAGCTCCTCTTCACTGGAGATCTGCAAGTAAGAGCTGGATGACCACTTGTTAGGCATGTTACAGTGGGGATTCTTTTTTGCCAACAAGCAATAATTTAATACTTAATATGTGGCAGACACTGTGTAAAGTTCCCAGGGATAACAAATTAAGCCAATCCCTATCTTCAAAGAGTTGTCAAGATAATGATAAGAGTTTGGGGTAGGAACTGGGCCAGATAGCTGCTGAAGTCTCTTCTTCCTCTCACATTCTTAATCTACAAATTATCTCATAGAAGAGCAGAGATAATCTTACCAGCCACTAATCATTCTAAATAAAAAAATCACATTATTTTGCCTAGGATTGTATTCAATTTGATTAAACAAATATTAAGCAAATATGTGTGTGTGTGTGTGTGTGTGTGTATGTGTGTGTGTGTGTGTGTGTGTGTGTGTGTGTGTGTATAAATGAAGAGGTGATCAAAATTTCATCTTAGGAGCTCAAGGTCTTGATGGTGAAAAAAAAAATTGAACTAAATCTATGAGGGTGAATCTTCTACACATCATAGAATCCTTAGCTTTCCCTCAAAGCACAACTCCAGGGGCTTACTTCCCCCAGATTATCAATACTTTTTCCTCTTGCAATCACTTTAAATTATTTCATGAATAATTTGTACATACTTATGTGTGGAACTATTATATTCTTCCAGGGACTGATTGTTCTCTCAGTTCTCAGAGGGTTAACTGAGATAGTATAAATAAAGCATTTTTCAAACTTTCAAGTGCTATACAAATTCTAACTATTATCATTATCATGATTATTTATTAACACTAAATGTCTTGAATTGAATAAAGCATAATGGGCCTCCACCACAACATTTTTCAAACTTTTAAGTGCTATACAAATTCTAGCTATTATTATTATCATCATTGTCATGATTATTTATTAACACTAAATGTCTATTGAATTGAATCAAGCACAATGGACCTCCACCAGAACATTAGTTAGAGGAGGGTGACTTTCTCAGGAATTTCCTTGTTGGGATTCATGAACAGAGGCCTGGTTATTGATGGCATGAAAATGCCTCAAAACAGTCTCCCTTCCTGGTATTCTCCTGGCCTGGCCTCCTGGGACAGCAATATAGTGAGGTTCTGGGGGAGAGACACAGAGCAGCAGATATACAAATGTTTGTATAATGCCTTTTACCATAGCAACTAGACACTTTGACAAGCATATTTTAGCATGAAACAAGATAGCTTGCTTCCCAACCAAAAGAGAACAGAAGTCTCTTTTTTATTGGCCCATAACCCTGACAGTTATGTGAGTTTGGCATGAGATGACAGCTGTTAACACAGCAGGCTACCTCTTGGCATTTCAGTGATGGCTGTATTAGTGCCACCATAGGGCCCAGGCCTGCCATAAGCCTTGAGCTACTGAAAATGCCATTAATTTCCCTTGTATAAAGACGACAAGATGGTGCCCAGGCTGCGCCTCTCAGTTTATATTGTTCTGCTATATGGCAGTCAGATTGTGAATTTTAAGTGCCTACTGTGATTTGGTTCTATAAACGGCATTGTGGGCCAGCTGCCATTACTGGAGGGATGGTGCAAAGTAAGAATAATGGGATTTTCTGTGGGCTTTTTTGTTTGTTTGTTTGTTTTTTGGGGGAAATCCAGTTATAATGAATCCCTAGGATGGAAGACAAATTTATTTGTGGGACTCCATCAAATGCTAATTCTTTTCTATACCCATTTCTTCCTCATATTATATCATTCTCCTCTAGTTTCTTGCAAAGATTTCACTTAGGACTCTGTCAAGAGCCCTATTGCTTCCCATTCATGCTGGTAAACAAGAGAATTTACCTTGATGGAAAACATCAAGTCAATCCCTCCTCTTGCCACTTCTTAGATATCTTAGCTTCCTTCCAGGCTCAATCTTCCATAGGCACTGCCTACTGTAGGAATCCTTTCTTGTTTCTCTTAATTGCTAGTGCATACTCTCTTCCTGGAACCTATTGCATCTATTTCTCTGTTGAATGTCCCCAGTAGAATATAAGTCCTTTGAGGGTGTGAGGCTATTTTTCTTATTGTCTTTGTATACTCAATATTTAGTATCCATAGTGCTTTGCATGTAGCAGACATTTAATAAATGTTTGTTGAATTGAATCGGAAGAGAACAGCAATGAGGGCTAATTGACAGCTCCATCATCTCTCCACCCCTTGACCAAATTCCTCCTCCTGACTTCCCATTTCTGTTAATGCTATCACAATTCTCCCTCCCAAAATACTAAAATCCTGGCATCTTCATTTACTCCACTCATTCCATCATCCCTCACATTTAATCAGTCACTAAACCCTACTGAGTCTTCCCTCATAGTGTCTCTCACATCCATCCATCCCTGCCCCTTTATTCCCCCTACAATATCATTTATTAAGATTCAGAAAGATAACCTTAGTTCAGGTCCTTGAGAATTCTAGGCTACTTCAGTAGCTTCCTAAGTTGTCTCCCTCATTTCTCTTATCCTTCCATTTTACCTACCTATGTATCTCACATTAACTTCCAAAAATGGTTTAAATTGCCATCCAATACTAAAATACCTTCAGAGGTTCCAGGTTACTTACAATAGAAAGTTCAAAACTCCTTATCTGGGCATTCAGCAGCCTATAAAATCTTGCTTCCAGCTACCTTTTTACCTGTATCTCCCACCGCTATCCCTTCTCCTCTTCAAACTTGAAGAAAAGTAATTAACTCACAATCTTGCTCCCAGATAGATCTTATATGCATATTTTATATGATTTTGTTCCTCTGTACCAATTTACATGCCATCCTCTTTCACCTGAACTGTATTATTTCCATCCCTACAATAATCCAAATCTTATTCATCTTTCAAGATCTAACTCAAATTCCATATCCACTTTGAAAATTTGTCTGATACCCAAGGCAGAAACAACTTCCCGGTCTCCTAATACACATTTATAATCTGTATCACTAATTTGGTGCTTATCACATGCCACCAAGTATTAAAGCTGTTGTTTTTTATCATGTGTACATGTCTTCCCAATATGATGATAAATAATGCTGTCTTCTGGGTTTATTGCAGGGGAATCCCTTTGGTGATGTAGTAGAGAAAAACAATGACTCTCTAGAATCTGAAGACATGGGTGAAAATACTACCTTTGACACAATACTTGAATAGCTTTAGGCAAGTCTCTTCATCTGCCTAGTCTCAGTTTACTCATCTGTAATATGATAGGGCTAGACTAGATGACCTTTGAGTTCTATAGGTTTTCATCTACGAGCATATAATCTTATAACAAACTCCTTTTGTGAGATTAGTAGTCAATCTTAGTCAATACTTCAAGATGAAAAATTATTTAATAATAGCTCAATGTCCAAATCTTCTGGGAACGAAGATGCTTTTAACAAAGTTGGAAGTTGTGGTAATCAGTTGTCTCATCAGTTGTATCAATGATTGAGAAGAAAGAATGGAGTGTTAACTGTTGTCTTAAGAACAGGATGCTCAGGTTGCCTGCCTTGACTCAGGGGACTGCTTCTCTCCCAGGGGCCACACAGTCACGCATCATTTTATGTATGACTGGGCAGGGACTTTTCTCCAAGCAGGTGGAAGGGATTTGTAGTAAACCTTGCCTGGAGCAGAGACAAGAACACTTTATTGAAAGTCATGGGGAAGTGACTAATTAGGTCTTCTAAAAGTTTTTGATAACAAAGTGTCATCTGAGAAGGGGAAGGGAATAAAGACATATGTAGTACCTACTATTTGCTAGGGACTTATACTAAGTGGTTTGTTTGGTTTTTAACTAATATTGTCTCATTTGATCCCCACAACAACCCTAGGGGGTAGATGATATTATCTTCATTGTACAGTTGAGGAAACTGAGGCAGAGTCAGTGACTTGCTCAGGGTCACATAGTTAAGTGGTTGAGGCTAGACTTGAACTCAAGTTCAGTGCTCTATACACTGCCACACCTACCTGCTGCATTGGAAAATATCATTTGGATCTATGTACTGCATGCTTCTCTAGTAAATAATATTATTTCAAAGTTTTGAGTATAAACTAGATCTACTTTACAACAAAATGAACTTTCTATAATCTCTGCTTCCTTTTTTTTTCATCTAGTTCTATGAAAAGTTACTGACATTCTAATAACAACTAAATCAGGTATCTTTTTCAGAGTTCTCAATCCTTCTTTGTCCCTCCAAAGTTTTTGATACCTATTAACCACCCTTTCATCACAGATAATGTTTATTGTCTTAGCTTCCTAGGATCTGCTCTTTCCTCATTCTCCTTCTTGTCTGTCTGTTTTTCCTCATTTTTCTTTGCTATATTATCATCCATCTCTTATTCCCTAAGTATAGATGTCCCCTAAGGCTTGATTACTTTTCTCTATGCCATCATGCATTCATCTGCTCCCATGAATTTAATGATCATTTCTATACAAATATCACCAAATCATTCCTAACCTCTCTCTTGAACTCCACTCATGCATGATCAACCACTTACTGGACAGTTCCATTTGGATAGCTCCTTTATTGCAGATTCAACATAACTAAAATTAAACTCATCCTTTTTCTATCCCAAACATCCTAATATATGTTGTTCCCTACCCAAAACACCTAAAATTCTATTATTACCTTTCTGATCATCCTGGTTTATAATTACTAGGGTCAGTTCATAGTCTTTTCTACACAACATATCATGTGTCCATTTTCTCTCCACTCAGATGACTATCATTCCAGTTCTGGATCCTGCCTGGACTATTTTAAATCCTTTTAATTGTCCTCTGAATGGAAAAATTGTATCAACTCCCCTCCTCAAAAATCATCATTGTTTCCCTATCTCAACTTATCCTGACATTCAAGTTGTTCTATAATATACCTTTAATCTACTTGTCCGCTTTCTTCCATATCCCATCCTCTATACACTAGTCAAATGATGCTAGTAGATACTCCTTTAGCTCAATACTCTATAACCTTCCTCCTCTGGGAAATGAAATGCTTCTTTAACTCCATCCATTAAAACCCTTCTTTCAAGTCATGGCTTAATTTCTACCTCCTTTAGAAATCCTTCTCTGATGTGAATTTCTGTTGTTCTCTTCCTTCTGAAAAATGCTCTAAATAGTCATATAAAAAATGCTCTAAATCACCATTAATTAGAGAAATGCAAATTAAGACTGAGGTACCACTTCACACCTCTCAGATTGGTTGAGATGATAGGAAAAGATAAAGTTAAATGTTGGAGGGGATGTGGGAAAATTGGGACACTAATGCATTGTTGATGAAGTTGTGAAATGATTCAAACATTCTGGAGAGCAATTTAGAACTATGCCCAAAGGGCTATCGAACTGTGTATACTTTTTGATCCAGCATTGTTTCTACTGGGTCTGTATCACAAAGAGATCCTAAAGGAGGGAAAAGAACCCACATGTGCAAAAAT
Organism: Sminthopsis crassicaudata; assembly: GCF_048593235.1. Lineage (NCBI taxonomy): Eukaryota > Metazoa > Chordata > Mammalia > Dasyuromorphia > Dasyuridae > Sminthopsis > Sminthopsis crassicaudata. The sequence goes on along the minus strand of NC_133619.1, from coordinate 76,128,309 downwards.
GTTTGTAGCAGCTCTTTTTGTAATTTGCAGCAAGGAACTAGAAATTGAGTGGTTTTCTTCATCTGGGAAATGGCTGAATAAGTTATGGTATATAAATGTAATAGAATATTTTTGTTCTATAAAAAATGATGAGCAGGCTGATTTCAGAAAAGCCTGAAGAAGCTTACATGAACTGATACTAAATGAAGTGAGCAGAATCAAGAAACCATTGTATACAATAACAAGAAGATTTTGGGATGATCAACTGGCTCTTTTCGACAATGAAGTGATTCAAGACAATTCCAATAGACAGGATGGAAAATGCCATCTATATCGAGAGAGAACTATGAAGACTGAATGTGAATCAAAACATAATAATTTTACCTTTTTGTTGTTTTTTGTTTGCTTGTTTTTCCCCCGTTTGTGGGTTTTTTCCCCTTTTGATTTGATTTTTCTTTTTTTGCTCAGCATGTTGAATATGGAAATATATTTAGAAGAATTGCACACATTTAATCTAAATCAGATTTTGGGGGCAGGGGGAAGGAGGGAGGAGAAGGAGAAAAATCTTGAACATAAGGTTTTGCAAAGGTGAATGCTGAAAACTATCTTTGCATGAATTTGGAAAAAAATAAAATACCATGAAAATTTTTTAAAAATTAAATTACATTTTTAAAAAAATGTACTTAGATGAATATATGTTGTGTTGTCCTTGGTAGAATATAAACTCCATGAGATCAAGACCTATTTGTCTATCTTCATAGAGCCAAGCATCAGCACCTTGCATAGAGCAGATATTTGATAAATGTTTGTTGGTTCAATTTGCATGGATTGCCTCTACTATTTGCCTTCACAATGTCACCCTTCTTTCACCCAAATCCAGAACTCTGATTTGTCATCAACTGTTTATTTATAACAGAACTCAAGTTTCTTATTCCCAGCAATGGCTGAATAACTTCATATTTGCTGGAAGGAACTTTTATCAAAACTCAATAGTTTTGAGAGGTTAGCATATTATATTGCTAATTTATATTGAATTGGAGATAGACTCAAATCTTCCACATTTTTTTCTCTAAACCAGATTAAGAAGGGGGGGGGGGATGATCTGTAAACATTTCAATAAAAGTCACTGTTGTTTCTTTAGGTAAAAAAAAAAAAAAAAAGGAAACAAGGAGTGCCTTTCTTTAGTTCCTGTGACTCTTCACTCCTCAGTTAGGCTTCTTAAAAGAATCTTCCAAGTGGTCCAGCTATCTTATTATATTAGCTATTTCAGGGGCACTCTGGGGTCTGCATTTATCCGATATCCACTCACTCTGACCCTTAATGTTCAAGTCCATCCTGAGATTGCCTCTCTTTCAGTCTCATTGAATGAACCAGCTGAAGGTGTTTGGTGGAGAGCCAAGAGGTAGAAATAGAAACTAATTTCCTCATTAATCCTTTCCTGTTTCCCTTTTTTCATGGGGTTATAGTTATCATCTGTGGTTTTTAATTCTGCAACTAGATATTATTTGGAGCTCACTTTGATTCCCAGGAATCTACATGTGAAAAGTTCCTTTAGGTATCATGAAACATAGGCTTCTTCATAATACTTTCTCTTCACTGGAAAAGATCTCTGAGTTTACTGAGTTTTAGAGCCTCAATGTATCTAGTGATTTTTAACTCTCTCATTCCCTTTTAATATAATAGGTACATTCTGCATTGCATGTGTGATCCTTCTGTGATGCAATTTAGGATTGAAAGAATTACCATTGGAGAAAGGAAGCAAAGAAGAGTATACTCACTGAGTTGTGTGAGGATTTGCATTTGACTCCTATTAATACTAATGAGCATTATCTGCCAAAAGCCCTGTGCAGTGAGATGAAAATATATGCTTTGGTATAGAAATTTCCTGTTACACTGTTGATAATTCATTGTATGATGTGATCAAATTACACCATTATAATGGCACTTATACATCACACTTTGAAGATGCTTTTTATTGACTTAATGTGAATATTATTACCATCATTTATTATAGCAAAGTATCTTGTAGTAATTGAAATACAATATGGGGCCATTAATCATCCCAAATACAAAATGTTAACTTTAAACTGGTCACACTGTATTAAATGCTTCTCTAACCATAAAACAATTTGATTTGCAATTTGGGGAAGAGTTTATAAAAGGTGTTTATTTGGGATTGGCTATAACTAGTCTTTGGAATACATTTCCTCTTCCTATAGGGTTTCAGTTGTTTGCTCTTGTAGGGCTGATGTTTGAAGGTGGAAGTTTTCTTATTCTTCAGCATGCATATGATCAAATGAAATCCTTCCTTGGTCAGCCTTTTATTTTCTTTTGTATTTCACGTTCTTATCTCTAAGGAGCTAAGGGGATGAGTTGAGAGGAGTTACATTTTTAAAACTATACAGGGGAATGCAAAGGAAAACCCAATCAAAAATGGATTCTATGAGCATATAAAAATTGGCCACTTCAGAAAATTCCATTCCAAATACTGTGTATTTAATAATCTATGCACAGCTGAAATCCAATGGAATATTTTCAAAGTTATAGCTTTATCATCATAATAATGGTTGGCATTTTTATAGTATTTTAATGCTTTGCCAGGTGCTTTACACACATTTTCTTTAGTGTTCCTTTGTAGCTGTGTGTCAACAAAGAAACTCTGAGAACCCAATATTTTTTGGGTTCTGAGACTGAGTAGTGTTAGACAGTGCATGGAAAATCTTACATACGGGAGCCTGATTAAGCCTCCAGTGCTGATGTCAGACGTAGAAAAGGGAGTGAGAATGAGCAGGCGGGGTGATGGTATGTCCCTGCACACATATGTCATTTCTGTTGTGTGGAGTTCCAGAAACCCTGTCAACTGTCATGTGGAGCCTGGGACTCATGGAGTGAATGATTTGGAGATCACACATTTCCTTTACCAAGATGCCTGGATGGAATGACAAGTGCTGAGGCTAATTAGAGAAATCACTTAAGCCTTGTGCAAACCACAGCACTGGATTGAGAGCTTTGCTTAGGTCTGTGGATTGGTAGGATAAAAGCATAGGTTTGTAGCTGGAAAGGACAGGGGTCATCTAGCCCAAAGCTTCTTAATCTGTGAGTCAAAACCCTCTATGGACTCTCATAACTTAATGTGGGAATCACAAAATTACGATTTATTATCAGTAAATATTTGATTTGTGTACCTGGGGGAAATAAGGTTAAGTGACCTGCCTAGAGTCATACTGCAAGTCTGAAACCAGATTTGAACTCAGAAAGATAAACCTTCCTGACTGCAGACCTGGATCTATATTCATTGGATCACCCACTTGTCCCTAGCTAAAGTTTACAACTCCATTACTAACTCCAATACACACACACACACACACACACACACACACACACACACACACATTTAAAAGGCTTCTTTCTTTATTATCACAATACATTTGTAATTTACTAGATTGTATTCCAAAGCTCTGTAGCTATCTTGAATGCTCTAGAAAGCTGTTTGGACAGTTCATTAAACCCATCTATCTTTCTTTTCTTGGGAATTAAGGGATATTTAGGAAAGCTCTATCATTGGGTAAGCTACAGAAATTGGTATCTCTTCAAATTGGACTTCTCTTGGTAGCTTCCCTATGGGAAAGCAGTATTCACTTGTTTTACTGAATTTCAAGGAGATGAAAATAAGAACAAATGAAGAGTCCCAAAAGGCAGCTCCAAGAGACTTCCAGACCCTGTTTACTTGCCTTTGGCATAATTTGAGGGGTCAAAGGTGAAGGATGAGTCATGATGAAGCCCTACAGGCTAGCCTCTCAAGCCCTGCTCAATAGCCTTTCATCTCTCCCTATTCCTGATGACACCAGCTGTGTCTATCTTAATCCTCTCTGTAAGTTTACATTTCTTTCCCGGTAATCTATAAGCAAACCCTAAACAGAAGTGTGGCAGGTGATAGCTAGAAAGAAATGGACGGGTCAGGGAGAGAATTGCAAAAAGTGTTGACTAGCAGATTGTCTCTGGGGTTGTTTGTTTGGTTAAAAAAAAAATAGCACATTTGAAAAGAAAAATTCTGCCATGCAACATCAACCAAGGCAAAACTGCTTACATCCATGCTTGAAAAAAAATTATGAAACATTAAATGTCTTCCAAGAGCTCACAGTGCTTTCCATAAATTATCTTTTTATTGAATAGGCGACAAATACTTTTCATGCTTTTGAAGGCTTAAAGGAATGAGATCCATTAAGTCTAAAAGCTGTAACAAGTTAGGTATAGTGTTTATAGTTTTATATTTGGGTTTAAATTAGACCTTGCACACATCTAAGTAAGTTGTTATACTTTAAGTAACTTGCTTTTCCCCAAAAATCTTAAGGCATGGGAGAGGCAGAGAGAGAGAAAGAGAAAGATAGAAAGACAGACAGACAGACAAAGAGAAAAACAGAGAGAGAGACAGGGACAGAGACAGACACAAGAGAGAGAGAAAGTGAGACAGAGAGAGACAGAGAGAGAGATACACACACAGATACAGAGAGAGAGACATAGACACAGACAGACAGACAGACACAGAGACAGAGAGACACACAAAGAGAGGGAGACAGAGAGAAAGAGAGAGTGAATGAAAGAGAGAGAGAGAGAGAGACATGAAGAAACAGACACAGAGAGACAGAGAGATGGAGAGACAGAGATAGAGAGATAGAGACAGATTTTACTGAATTATAGGATGCTCTGAGTAATGAGGAGGGAACCATTGGTAGAAAGAAAATTTAGGAGCCATTGGCCAAAAGGAAGATCTAAAAGCATTGATGGGCTAATAGGGAGTGGAAAAGAAAAGGAAAATGAAGGCTTTGAAAAGCAGTTTTGTATTTTGCTTTCTGAAGCATTTAAGCAAGAAAGTAGAAATCTCCTGACTTGAGTTTCTATTCCCAGGTTCATTTATGCACAATACACTCTTGTCTTGTGGTTCCATTAGTGGGAAGTAGCAACTTAGAATCCCACATTGAAGCTTAATGAAAGAGGGGTATTAAAGAGAGACAGATGTAGAGACACAGAGAGACAGGGAAATGGGAGAGACAGATAAAGAGATAGAGGCAGAGAGAGTCAGATAAAGAGACAAAGGCAGAGAGAAATAGAAACAGACTGAGACAGAGACAAAGAGAGAGATAAAGAGAAAGAGAGAGCAAGAGCTACAAGATAAAATCAAAAGCAATTCAAGTATCAAAAGCAGAGGTATCCATGAAAGCTCCCATATACTGAATATTTGGTATATTACCATTTCACGTTTCTCTCAAAGAAAAAAATATTTTAGCATGTGCTACAAAAGGAGAAAGGAAAGGAAAGGTCATCTCTCTAGAGAGACAGTGGCTCAGTGGAGGATATGACGTAGAAGACCAGCGTTGCTATGTGTCCTACAGTAACCCATAGCAACAGTTCTCCCCAGACTCTCTGTCAGGCAGTGATTTAAATGGATTTTCAAGGTACCAGACTTAAAACACACATGTACACAAATGCATATGTGCTCATGTGCACACACACACACACACACACACACACACACACACACTGAACACATTCAGATATTTTACCCTAAACATTTAGGGATATCTCTCTTTAGGAAGAGATGAGTTTGCAAATATGCTATTTCCAATATCAGGCCAGAATATTCCTTTTCCAACAGAAAAACCATTTCTGTTACAAGTCATAATTATTTGTGGGCCAAAAACAATGTTCCAAATTGATTAAATATGTTTTCCTTTAAAGCCTAAATCCCCTTCAAATCAGCGCATACCACCCTGTGCAAAAGTAACTCCCAGAATCTCTATAAGAACTAAGGTTTCTTTTTGCTATATTTATAGAACAGAGGCAGCTATATGTCTCCTCCCATCCTCGCCAACTCTTAAGCTTCACTTGTGACCTAAAAATCTCCTGTCCATACCTCTAAGAGCAGAAGCAACTGTGTGTTTAAATTCTATTTACAAAAGGCCAATTCTGAAACTAAGAATCTCAGAAAGGGTTTTACTTGGAAGAACACATTGTTTCAAACAAAACTCTTTATGGATGTCAAGTCTACCTTAGTCTATCAGCCAAACAATAAAACTGTATTAAGGATTTACTATATATGAGGCACTGTCCTAGGCAGTAGAGGAAAAAGACAGAAATTAAAAAAAAAAAACCTGCCATGAGAGAAATTAGTTCAATTCAAAGGAAATACACACACACACACACACACACACACACACACACACACACGTGTGTGTGTGTGTGTGTGTAAATATAAACAGAATAGATACAAAGTAGGAAGACTGAATGAGCTAAACTTTGAAGGAGACTAATGATATTAAGAGGCAGAAATGAAGAGAATACATTCCATCCTTGAGTCTGTGCTCAAGGATATATGTCACCATGTCCCTGAAATGTTAAATAGTCTTTTATTTCCCTTACACAGAATGACAAGTTTTTGGAATAGGAAGAGACCTTAGTATCAAACCCTTTTATTTTACAGGTAAGGGAACTAAGACCCAGAGAGGTAAATGACTTGCCTAAAGCCACCTATTTTTATCAGCAATGTAGAGATGATTAATATGTTCATTAAGATTGCACTCTTCTAAGAAACTATAAATGTCGCTCAATCAGTATCTATCCTTTCCCCCATTTACAGGTATGAAGAAACTCCACGAGATGACTGAGATCTAAGATAGATCTGGATTCAAATCCCACTGCCAACATTAACTGGCTACATGACCATTGAGAAGCTATTTAATTTCTCAGAATCTTAGAATAGTAACATGAGGTCCTTGGATTAGATGGTGTTTGAGGTCTCTTGCAACTCTAAATCTATGATCCTACGCTCATTAACTCAAATAATGATCATATAGAAGACTAATTCCTTTTTGTCCCTGTAAGCAACTGTATCTAGGATGCGAAAGACAAATATATGAAGAAAATCTACAGCTGGACACCTGTCACACGAGAAGCATTTTTGATTCCTCTGGTAGGGAATGAGTGGTTAATTACCATGTGCCACTGCTGTTAACCTCTGCAAATAAGTCTAATTATCACAGATTAATGAACAGAGCTCAGGCTCATCCAAAGAGACTTCACTGAGGATTTTTCATTTCTGCATTTCATTATCTTCATAAGCACTGTTGTTCCCCATACACACTGTTATACTATTACTGCTATTATTATTATCATTTATTATTATTACTGGTATTATTTTTTAGCAGCACTCTGTGAAATATTGACAGAAGGGTTCATGTAATTGCAGGGCAGGAAACTCTTTCCAGGAAATATTTAGTAAGCCCTCGAGTTGGGTAGCTGTTGCCTAGCTGTTTCCTGATGAATCATGTTACACTGGTTCACAGAAAATCGAGTCTGGGTGGTCACCAAGGAAACAGCCTAAGATTTTGGAAATTCCCGCAACAACAGTGAAATTTCTAGGAAAAATCAATTTCTTATTCAAAAGTCAGGTGGGGCAGCATCTGCATCAGGGTGAGTTACGGGGATGAACACACATTTTAATGTGATTTGTTCCTGTCTGTACTGAGCCAGAAACCACGATAGGATTCTCTTCTCACAGAAGAAACAGGGCTGAGTGGAGTCACCTTGAAAAACAGCCAGCAGAGCAAGGCATTGCAGAGTTGGGCTTGACGGCCATTTTTGAACAAGAGGCTGAGGAGCTGATATCCCAGGTCTTGGGGACCCTAATGACATCCTGTGGCTACAGAGTCATTCAACATTCAGAGAAGGGCTCTGGTCAAACAGATGAGTTGCTTGAGGAAGATCCTAAGTATCTTTCAAGATTGTTAAGACAAGGTACATTAATAAATTATTAGATCTGTAAATCTTGTCAGTAGAGATTGCCATCATGGAGCTAATGAAATAAATAATGAAACTCATTTTTGTATTTCCTGGCTTGTTTTTAGAATTGAGCATCTTCTTGCATTTGTTAGGGTGCATTGGTGTCTCTTGATCAGAGGCTGCCTATTTCAAGAGATGACGTCTGTGTGCCTAATGACTACCTTCTGCATTTTAGCTATGATCTCTGAAAAAATACCTTTCTATATGACTTTCTTGTTCAATTATAGGACTTTAAAAAAAATTTTTATTTATGGTCTTTGTTTTTTACAGGACATTTCAGGATATAGTATCATATTCCTCTTTTCCCCTTAACTGAACTCTCCTTTGAAACAAAGAAAATCAGTCAAGCAAAAATAACTGATACTGTGACCATTTCTAATAATGGATGCAACATTTTGCTTCTGTGGTATTCTAACTCTACCAAGAGGAATGAATATTCCTGATTATCTATTATTCAAGACCAAGATACAAAGGCTCTTCAAGAAAATATCAAATATGGAAAACTTAATGAACAAATAATCTAAACTCTGACAATTTTGAATTATGTTTTCAAAGTGTAGAGATGATAAACAATGAATCCATAATATGTCAGGAAAACTCACTATATTATTCAAATGGATATAGGATCTCAGGGCAGCTAACCAGCACAGTAGATAGAATATTAGGCCTGGAGTTAAGAAAACTCAATTTACTGGGTTCAAGTCCAGCTTCAGACATTTAAAAGCTACATTTCCCTTGGCAAGTCACTTAATTTGGTTTGCCTCACTCTCCACATCTGTAAAATGAGCTGGAGAAGGAAACTGTAAACCACACCAATAACTTTACCAAGAAAACCCCAAAAGGGGTCACAAAGAGTCAAATGACCAAAACAACAACATTATTTTAAACTCCCATTGAGACTTTTTAAAGCAGTATTGTTCAATGACTCATTTTTTAGCCTTTCTCCAAATCCCCATTGCTTAGCACAGTGACTAGCACATAATAGACATTTAGGAAAAGCTTCTTGACAAGATAGCAAGTGGAGAAAAGTTGAATTGGGAGTAAAGAGAGATCTGGGTAATAAAATGCCAACTCTGCTCTTGATTCACTGTGATCTTTGATAAGTCATTCATTTCCGTGGGTCTCCTTTTTCCCACCTAAAAATTTAGGAAGTCAGACTACATGATTTTTAATCTATTCTATGATTCTTTAATGATAATATCAAAGTCCCACCTTGGAGCCTCCAGGCAGGAGATCATGGAGGTCATTCTGGCTATCAGGACACAATCTCTGGTCCATCCTTCTAAGTTAGAATGACTGCATACAGAACCATCAGGATGATATCTAAACTAATGGGCAAGTTCATCACTACCTTTTTGGCTACTAGTAAATGTCTTTGAGTTCTGAAATTCATAAAGACCATGTGCTGAGATCAATAAAAGCAAAGAGAGGGACAAGAACACAGAGAGAGAGATGGAGAGAAAAAGAGTCAGAGACACAGACACAGACACAGAGAAAGATAAAGAGAAGGAAAGAGAGAGATGGATAAAAGCAGAGAAACAGGCAAAGAGAAAAAGAAAAAACAGAGATGGTGAGAGACATACTAGGGAAGATAGAGAGACAGAGGAGATAGGGAGAAAGACAGAGACAGAGACAGCCAGAGACATAGAGAATGACAGAGAAGAAAAAGAAATAAACGGAGAGATGGAACAGAAACAGAGACATGCAGAGAGACAGAGACAGAAAAGGAAAGAGAGGGGAAAGAAGGACAGGGAGGAGGGAGAAAGGGAGAGAAGGACAGAGGGAGAGAGAGAAAAAGAGAGGGAGAGAAAGAAAAGAAGAAAGGAAGAGAAAGAAAGAAAAAGAGAGGGGAGAGGGAGTGGAAGGAGGGAAAGTAGAGAGAGAGAAGAATGGAGAAAGAAAGAGAGAGAGAAGGAGAGGGCAAGAGGGGGAGAGAAGAAGAGAGAAATAGAGAAAGAACACATACTAGTGAAATCACAAATCCTTGATGTATTGACTTAGACCTTTGAATTAGACCTTTATATCACATTTTCACTCGGATCAAGAAATAACTAAGCCTCTCACTTCCAAGAATCTCCATGGTGGGATTTTTAATTGTGGGAGATTGGAGCGGGGAGGATATTGGTAGGGAGGGAAAGTGAAGATTCTGCCTGAGATTCAATATCTTATCAAAGCTTGATCAGAAAAGAATGATGAAGTGCTGCTTCTGCTGTACCCCAGGCCTGGATCAGAGCTCAGTCAATATCCCCATGTAATCTCTGCTTTATGAGTCTTGCCACTGCTTGGAGTCATTGCTGAGGTAATATTGTACGTTTCTTGTTGGCAGTCTGGGATAAGGATCCAAGCAGAAAAATGAAAGCCCAGAGGCTGAGCTTGGCTGCTTTTCCATACACAGCTGGTACATTCATTAACAGCTCCTGACTTCTCTCCCATACCTCCTTGTCGGCTACCAGAGTGTGAAAGTGTGTTGTATAGTACTTGTTTTCACAATCTCCCTCCCTCCCTCCACCCCCCTGCCTTTTCTGGTTTTTGAAAGACAAGCGTTGACATTTCCCAAAGAAAGAAAATTCCTTAGGGTACAGGAGAGAGAATTATAGAAGGTTAGCTGATATGAATTATCTTGAAGAGAGATAGTTTCTCAGGTTCCCTTTCCATCCTCCCCCTCTTTCATGGGCACATCAATTCTATAGTTATTTACTAAATCTGTTAAGCAAAGGAAGCCCACTCACCAATTCATTATTGATATATCCTTGTCCCACTCCTTTCAGGTAGATTTTCCCTGGTAAAAATAGTCTAAAAAAAAAGTCTGATAAACTGCAACTGGGTTGTACTTAATGATAGCAAAACATTCAAGATCACCATAAATCAGCTCGATTTTACTTTTCCTTTTCAAATTTCCTCCATGTTGACAAATTTTGAGACAAAAGATTATCTCCATACTCACTCACTATGGGTATTCTCCTTATTTTCCCCTGAAAGACTAGGAATCAGAATTGAGAAAAATCACTGAACTTTGCCACTCTTACAAAATGATCAACTCCATTTTATTGGCTAATCCCAATGTTAGTGAATCCTAGGAAGGTATTAACTATCTACTTTCATTGTTAAATGTTAAGCACATTTCAGATTCTTTGTATTTTCCTTCACAAATAAGGAAGATATATAATCAAAACTTGTTGGTCACCCATTCTCCCCATCCATTTTCCTGTGTAGTGATTGTCCCCAATATACAGATACCCCTCTTTTCTAGGTTAAGACATTCCTTTATTTTTTATTTATTTATTTATTTTTTTACTGTTATGACTGGGTTTCATTGTCCTACAAGAGTGAAGGATCTTTTCACACTCTAGCTCATTGATCCTTATGTGGATAATATTCTTGTATTAGTTGTGGGTCCAGGGCTTGAATTAAGGGAAATTAAGCAGGGGAGATGGAGAGGAAAGAGCAGTTCCCCTTGTTAAAATAAATTAATTAGCTGAATATATAGGAGGAGACAGAAAGGAAGATGCCCTGAACGTGTCCTATATTAATAACTCATGTGGGAGTAGCCAGATTGGATTAAAAGTGGAAGAAAAAATTACTTCAGAACTGCATCTCTAAAGAGTAGTTGACTTGATTTTTCTTCCAACTACTCCCACCCTTTCATACACAAACATACATTCCCATTCCTGACATGAAAATGATGTCATCTTTCTTGTTGACTAGCTAGCCTGGCTACATTAATCCCCTGCAGTGTGATGGCCAGCAGGATGCTGCTTAAGGGACTTTGGGCCCGTGAATAAGTGATGACCTACTGGTTAGAGGGAGGCAGCCTAGATACATTCAGGATGCATTAAAGCAATTAGCTAGAAGCAAGAGGGAGAAAGCACAGTTATGAGTCCCAAAGAAAGATCATACCATGTCTAGAGCAGGACTGGGATCTCTACAACCTTTCCAGAATGGCCATTAACCATCATTTAGAAAAAGGGAGTGTATTTAAAATAATTGTAGAGATTGATCATTGTTAACTCAAATCATTTTCATAGAACTCTTTTTGCACCCTAGAAACAGTCATGTCATAAATGATTCTAAATGTCCTCTAACCCCCAAGTTTGACCAGGATCATCCGGACCTTTGAAGGAAAACCTCAAAGAGAAATTCTCCTCCCCTTTAATTTATAACTGCCCTGAGATCCCTTCACCATGAACCCTCTGGCATCCTAAAACTCTTTATGAATGAATGAGCAATTATTGTTTATTTTGTGTCAAGTACTATGTTAAGGGCTAATGATATAAATATAAAAGTGAAAACATTTATCAAGATATTTGGAAAACAATGAGACGATTCAGGGCAGTTCCAATGGTCTTGTGATGGGGAGAGCCATCTGCACCCAGAGAGAGTACCGTGAGAACTGAATGTGGACCACAACATAGTATTTTCACTTTTTGTTGTTTGCATGCATTTTGTTTTGTTATTCATTTTTTTTCCTTTTTGATCTGATTTTTCTTGTGCAGCAAGATAATTGTATAGAAGAATTGCATATTTTTTAACAAAAAGATATTAGGAAAGACCCTGTTTCCCAGAGCTAAAGCCTAACAACAGATTGTGCCTTGAGTTTAGCATAACAAAAATCCTTTGCACTCACCTCCTGGAACTAAGGGTCCCTGAGCTTGGGCAAACACCAACAAACCCAGACATAAAGCCTCGATGTGAATGAACTTTTTGTCATTAGACAACCTTGTCTCATTGTTGCTGTTGTACCTTGTCACTGTTCCTACTATTTAACTCCTTATCCAGCCATATATAAATTTTTATATAATCAAAGTTCAACCCTACTGTCTTGGGTCTCCCCACTAGGGGTGGGCCCCTGACACATGTGTTCCTACTTGCGAGCCATTTCCCTCACTCTGAAATTAAATTTCTATTTGATTTCTGATTCTCCAGTCTCTAGTCTGCTTTTTTCAATTCCAGCCACCCATAAGTTAAATGTTGATTTGGTCTGCCTGATATACTCCTTACTCTCAAAAAGATTACATTCTAAAGGGAATTCTAAAGTGAAAACAAAAGGAGCGGTAGCCAGAGAGGAACATTTTGGTCTGGAAAATTGCAGGGATGGTGAGTGGAGAGAGATTGGTATATCCTTTCCAAAAACAATATGATTTAATTATTATTCTGGAACCAGAAAGAGGGGTGGGGTGGGGAATAAGGTGACTGGAAAGAAAAATTAATCATGTCTAGGGTCAATCTTTATAGAGAGGACCCTTGAGGAATTCACCAGTAATACTAGTAAAGTGAGGGGAGTGAGACAGAGGTAAAACTTTGTGATTCTCCAGCTAAAAGATTGAACTCCTTAGGACATGGCTAATGGTCCCCACCATTAAATCTCTTGGGAAGATAGGGGATAAAGTGAAGCTTGTCTGGGATCATTTGTATATAGTGGACCATGGAAAACACTCACCAATCAGACCAAGGAAGAGTAGGGATTGTTGGACTGAAGGGGGATAGCTAGCTAAATGGCATAATGGGAAGAGCACTAGACTGAAGATTAAATTTCTCTTCTTACATATAGGAACCAGAGGAACATCTCTCAAACTTTCTATGCCTCAATTTGTTCATCTGCAAATTGAGAGAAATAGTACTTGCTCTACCATCCATCCATTCACTCATCTGCCTCCCTGCTGCTCCACTCCCAAGAACTTTCTTCAGTATTTCAGTATTTCAAAGATGAAGCCTCCTCCTTTTTGGAAGAAGGAAAATGAATCCCCTCACTTTAGGAACACAATTCTGGGACTGAGCTGTCCTGAATGCTGAGGCAATGGTTGGGCAATCCAGGACCTCAATTTGGAAGGAAAGAAGGAAGTATAAACATTTATTAAGTGTCTACTTCGTGCCAGCACTGTACTAAATGTTTTATCTAATATGATATCTAAATGTGATCTAATATCTAATGTGATCCTGAAATAGGTGCTATCATGAACCCTTCTTCTACAGTTGGGGAAACTGAGGCAGAAAGTTATTAAATGACTTGCTACTAATGTCTGAGGTTACTTTTGAACTCAGCTCTTTCTGATTCCAAGCCTAGTGTTTTGTTCCTGAATAATAGCAGCAAAACAAAAAGTAAACCCAGACTTTAGTCACCTCCATGCAATTAAATGTTAGAAAGAAGCAAGAATCTAGTTCAGTCTCTGTTTACAACTTATCCACGTAGCCTTGATTGGGAAATCAATTTAATCTTTCAGGGACTGTTTTCTTATACATGAGACTGGAAGGTGAAAAGAGATGATATCCCAGGTCCTTACAGCTTTGATATTTTGTGGTTCTTTAAAGTATCCTCAAAACATTCAGGAACCACAAAGCCAGAGGCCAGAGATCTGCTTTAAAAATAGAATTTGACTTTGATCTGATTTTATTTCTCTTCTTATCACAGCTTGAAACTTGAATCAACCATATTTAATATAGGTTCTTCAAGTTCTGATGCTCTTATTCAATAAAATTTCAAAAAGTAACAGCAATAAAAAAAAAATTTCTAGTCACCCATTTCCTTTCTGTAACTTCCTTACCTCCAATCTATCTCCCTCTGATTCTTGGGATGCCTTTTTTCCTTCTTCTCCCCTCCTCCAAATGGAGATATCACTTCACACCAGGTAGAGATTCAGGCTCTCTTCTACCTGTATGTTCTACAAACTCTAGCTTCTGGGCCACTGATAAGTTGCCTACCTCTGTTTCAGAGAAAGCTAAAATGTTTTAAAGACAGTTTATAATCCTGTCTTACAGAAAAAGAGTAGTAACAGAGGATAAAAAAGAAAATTATTTTCCTCTTGTCTTTAGTCCTTGGCACGAAGTGCTACTGTGTCTGGCACTTAGTAATTCTTAATAAATGTCATTAACTAATCGAATTGTCATAGTGGACAGAATTCCTGCCTTGGACACTTATACAACCAAAGGCTGAAGCATAGAACTGAGTGTGTCCTCTCCTGAATAAAGGTAATTGAACATATGTCTTCTCCAAGCTCTCAACAACTCTGACTCACACACATGCATGAAGTAATAGTTCTCTTCACCATTGAGGAAAATAGTGTAAATTCCGGATTTGATCCCTTGGTTACACTTAACAGCTATGTGGCTATGAATGAGTTATTTAACCTAAGACTCCATTTCTGTTTCTATAAAAGCTAGTAATGGAGCTAGTAATACTTAAAGTGCCTACTTTACAGAGTTGTGGTGAAGCTTATATGAGAAAATTATGTAAAGCGCTTTGCAAACGTTAAAGGGCTATATAAATGTCAGCTATTAATGCCAGGGACAAAAGCAGGAAGTGAATAATTCAGCAACTAAGGCAAGTTTGAATTAACCTTGACTTAAGGATTTCTTTCTTTCCTTCCTTTGCTTTTCCCCAGAATGGAGTTGGCTGGATACATCCAGGTATGCATTTTAATCCCTCCGGGAAATTTCTGCTCTATTTGGATTGTAGGACTCAGAACAACCAGTATAATCAATCCAATGTTCAGTTCCTTTCATTGAGGAGACTCTCAGTCCCTTCTTTAGATAAATGTAGGGGGACTGGGTCTACTGTGGCTATAAGAGCTAGTGTTAAATGACCACCAAATACCCTTCCTTCTAAATCCACTTCCATAATCAGAGGCTAATTGGAGTTGGGATTTGGGTGATGTTGATCCCCTTACTTCTATTTCTCTCATTATTCATCAACATGCCTTCTGAGAATTTTCTTTCCAGTGGAGTCATATAGAGACCAGACATGAAGCGGATGCCTAACCATATATTTGTATACAGCCTCTCCTAATATGACATTTTCTTCCCATCTGTATCCCAGACACAGGCCATAGACTAAGCAAAGCTCAATTTCCATAGAAGTTATTCTTACTCTCCACTACAATCTGTGAGTCACTTGGCAGAGAAGCTGGAGATCCACTCAAATGACACATGTATATGTGAGCAATACAAACCAGAGGGAAAGATGTGAACAATTGATCCTATGTAAATAGAATTCAGTTTCCTTGGTTGAGGCAAGAAATAAATATTGTATAAATTAAAGGTGAGATTGTGGAAAGGAGATGATACATGTGATAATGTGATCATGTAAAATCTCTGCGTATGTCTCTGTGTGTATCTGATTCTCTGTCTCTGTGTCTCTGTCTCTGTTTCTCTGTCCTTATCTTTCTATCTCTCTGTGTCTCTGTGTCATTCTGTATCTTTATGTCTGTATCTGTGACTCTCTCTGTCTCTGTTTCTCTTTCTCTCTCTGCCCCTCCCTCATCAAGAGAAATATAATCTTGTAATCCTGGGAAGGACAGCTTCTATTACAGCAAAACTTTTTTCTCTGCTCTCTCAAAGTCTCTCCTTCATTCCTTCTCTCTCATTCCATCCCAACACATATTTGTTAGATATTTGATAATGGAAAAAATGCAAGAGTATTGCTAACATCGCTTAGATTTTTGCCTTTATTGGCAAATGATACTCCAAAAGCACAAATTGGGAAGGAAAGGTTTCATTTTTAATCAAAATAATTCCACTTTTTAAAAAGTTGTTTATTATGTACCAGGCACTGTGCTAAGCAACATCAAGTTGACAAGCATTAGGCACCTACTATGTTCCAAGCACTATGCTACATTCCTGGAATGAAGAAAGCAAAAAAAAAAAAAAAATGTTTCTGTCAAGTGATCTCATTTCCATTTTCCAGAGAAGGGAAAGAAGTCACCATGCATAGAAAAAAGAAAGGCCTGAATACCAGAGGTAAGTTGCCGAGGTTTATAGGCTTTGGGCCAAAACTTTTTTTTTTTTTTTGGATGACAAGCATAAGTTGGAAAGCTATTCAATGAGGGAATAAAGTTGCTTCCTAATGAAGTTTCACTTGCTGGTGCCAAGAGTGTGGACAAGCAAGTTTAAAATCACTTGTTACAAAGCCTCTCTTGTTCTTATGGGAAGAGACAATGGTGACCTAATGAGCAAAAACAATACTTTGGGTAAGGAATCCTTGAGGAATTTTAAAGATGGAACTGCAGGTGCCAGAAAACAAAAGGACCTAAGGAGAGGGGGATACTCTCCCTAATATTTAGTGTATGGGGAAAATTTTGGACAACTGGCCTGAGGGGGAAAAGTGGGAAAATCCCTTATACTTCAATATTTCAAGGATCCAGGATTTTATCACTGTGGTTAGTGTCTCTAGCAACACAGTCCATAGATTCATGGCCAGGGGGATCTCTACTAGTTTGCTGAGGCCAAGTTGGGAATGAGACTTTTTGGAGTTTAACTAGGTTGGTACTCCAAATGTCCATATGGACTCTTTGTGCCTAACCCATGTTCAAGCTCTTATTGTTCTCATCAGCCACAGTCGGACACATTGTACCTTGACTTTAACTTAGTAATGTAATTTTGGTCCTCTTTAAGAACAAAGGACCAATCAATCAGGTCTTGAGATCCATATTCTGTTTTTGAAGTACTATTTTATTTTCCTCTAGTCAAGAAAATGTTTAGCATTCTTTTTTTTAAACAATTCCATATGAGTTGTGTTGGGAAAGATAAATCAGAACAAAAGGAAAAAAAAACATAAGAAAGAAAAAAATAGTGAAAACAGTATGCTTGGATCCACATTCAGTCTCCATAATTTTCTCTCTGGATGCGAATGGCATTTTCCATTCAAAGTTTATAGGATTTGCCTTGGATCACTGAATTGCTGAGAAGAACTAAGTTTTTCAAAGCTGATCATCACACAGTGTTGCTGATATGGTGTAAAATGTTTGTCTGGTTTGCTTATTTCACTTTGCATTAGTTTCATCTTTCCAGGTTTTCTGAAATATCCATGTTTATCATTTCTTATTGAGCAATAGTATTCCATTACATTCATTTACTACATCTTGTTCAGCTGTTCCCCAATTAATGGGTATCCTTGAGGCCCATATCTAAAAATCTAGATACTAAAGGAGAGGATTTAGAAGTGCTTATGGGAAAAGAAGGGGTGTTAAAGGATCTGAGTTTGAATCCTGATGTTGTCTCTTAACTAGCTTCTGAGCAGCTAAGTGGCAAAGTGGATAGAGCATTGGTCATAGTGCCAAGGAGACTCATCTTCCTGAGTTCAAATATGGCCTCAAACATTTACCAGTTTTGTGAATTTGGGCAAGTTACTCTCTGCCTTAGTCTCCTCATCTATAGAAAAAGCTGGCAAATAACTCCAAATCCTTATCAAGAAAACCCCAGATAGGGGCAAGAAGAGTCAGCCTTGGCTAAAATTACTGAAACACAAAGCCTTTGTAATTTTCCTCAAATCTTTCATCTCTCTGGATCTCAGTTTCCTCCTCTATAAAAGGAGGATTGTACTAGAGTTCTAGTACAATCTAGTACAAATCCTTAGTAAGGAAATTCCATCTATCAGTTCAGGAACACATTCAATCTATAACTTCTAATATTCCAGAGTTGCCCTCTTGGAAGCTTAAGTGATTTATTCAAGGATCATGGATTTAGAGGTAGAAAGACCTCATGGCCCGTTAATTTCAATCTTTTGCTTTTCTTTGTAACTTCAGCAAAGTACCTGGTTTCTCTTAGTTACTTAACAAACAGATGCTTGTGATTGACTTAATGTAGTTCCCAAAGGTCATATAGCCATGATTTGAATCCAGATCTCTTGATTCCAGATCTTTATACCACACAATGATAGCCTCAATTTATATCCCTCAGCACTAGTAATCACAATATATTCTTAATGAATGAATGAAGTTACTAGAGTTAGACAGTCAGGATCTGTATTCAAATCTTCTTGACTTCAGCACCATTTCCCTGTCCACTAGACCAAACTATCTTTTATGATTATGGCCACATAGTTAGGATCCGAATCCCAGTCTTCTTGACTTCAGCACTAGCTCCCTTTCCACTAGACCAAACTGCCTTTTATGGTGCTCTTATTGCTTAGTCAAATCAAAATCAGAAATAAACACTTTTTTTTTCCCCCCTGCTCATTTATGGCACTGGCTACTGTGCTAACAGAAGAATCCAGAGGAGAAACCTCTCCTGGCAGCCTTTCGCCCTAGGCAGCTTCCTAGAAGGCAGTGTTTATTTGTAATTAGAGCCTTCTCTCCAGAGTTGGGGGGGTTTGTTTCAATTCCCAATTATGCAAATGCAGCTGGTGACTGGGAAACTGCAGCCTGGCACTCTCTCTAGAGAGAGGCTCAGCTGCTGTCACCACCTAAAAATCATCACTTGGTTTGCTTTCCCAAGGTTTATTGAGGGGGGAGGGTAGTAGAGGGACAGGAGATGCATGTGGGGAGGAAAGTTAATAGCTCCCCCCCATCTTGTAGGTGCCCCCACTGGGCTTGCCACTGCTGGTGCCAAAGACCCCGTTCCTCTGGCCAGCCCAGACCTGCTGCTCACTTTCTACCCCAAATGGATTCCAGAGTGACACGTTCCCTTGTCTCAGATAGTAAACCTGCAGTTTTTTCCCTGACCTACTTTTCCTCTCTGAAGCAGGGTTGGAACAATGCCTACCCTCTGTTCCCTGCTCAGACCTATCTTATACTTGCTACTGAAGCTCAGTTACTGACTTCCATGAACAGCTCAATTCTCATAGTATCAACATTGAGACTGAGTGAGGTTCCCTTTGACCCCCAAGAAGTACCAAGTCTACTCTTCTCCAAGAAGAATTCTCCCCCGCCTTAAACAGAGAAACAGTCGAAAACGTGCCAAAAGAGTTTTGCCAATCACCAGTATCTATCCGAAGCCACTGGTCACTTCCTAATTGATGCTGTGATTTACACACATACTGGCAAGATCCCACTCCCCAGAATCACAGTTTGCTGTGATATATGGTCTATAAAGAGCTGCTTTGGCAGGTAAATTTTCTTCCAGGATCAAGCTCATGTTCACAATACGATGCTAAGGATTGTTGTTCAACTTTGACTCTGTATCCCCACTATGTGTCTCCACAGAGCCTTAATGGCTCCTCCTGGTTGCCTGGCTGCCATCTAATGCCACTAATGTCATGAATTTTTTCTTTGACATTCAAGTCCCCTAACCTATCTCTGACTTCTAATAGCCATGATTACTTTGGCCCCACAGAGCAGCATATCATCATAGAGAGCATTGACTTTAAACATTATTAGTTAAATTTAACCTGGGTGATCATCAGTTTCCCCAGATGTAAAATACCCACTTCACAGAGCTGTTCTGAGTCTTAAATGAGATAATGAATGCAAAGTACTGTATAAATGGTAAAGCGCTGTATAAATGGTAAAGAGCTGCATAAATGTCAGCTGTGATTATGTTGGCCCCAGACCTTGCAAGTCTTTCCTACCTTCCTTCTGTTCCTGCCAGACTATTGCTATCTTTTTTCAATATCAGTTCACACTCATGAGCTTTCCATGACCACCATCTTTGAATGGTCATCCTATCTGGCAATCATTCTATGGGACTCTTGCAGTTTTCTGTTTATTAGATTCCAGGGTAATCTTAGGTTTAACAGGTGAGAAAGAAAAGGCCTTCAATGAAATCTGTATTTTTTCCAATAGTAGCTGAGAGCTTCTGCCCCTTCAATGACATCTAAGATCAATCTTCGTGTCTTGCTTACAGAAAACACTGAATAAATGTTTGTTGAATGAAGTAATTGACTAACAATTCCCCTGTGATTCCCCAATCTAACTTTCTCATATCTATAGAACTATTGTTTATCTACCTTTGTCTATGTAAGATTGGTTGACATTTATATCACACTTTCCCTACATCAAAGCTTTTTCCTGACAACAATCTGAATGTCAGATATTATTGTCCTCCTTTTTAAAAAAAGTATTTTTTTTCAATCAATGGAAATTCATCTTTTCTTCCTCTTATTTTTTCCCCATTGAGAAAAAGAAAGAATAAGAAAACCTTTGTTACAAACATATTTAGTCAATAAATTACTGCATTGGCTATGCCTAAATATATAAAAACACACATATACATATACAAAACAACTATGCATATATATGTATATATATGTTTCAGTCTACATTATGTACTATTGTTCTCACTTTATAGAAGATAAAATTAGAAAGGGTGAAATCGCTGGTCCATCCTTACATAGCTAATCAATGTGAGAGACAGGATTAGAACTGGCACCTCTTTTAATTTATGCAATACTGGAAGGAAAAATACTAAATTTGCTAAATTTAACAAAAAAAAAAAAGGAGTTGGGTTCAAATTCTGACTGCTTTTTCTTATCTGTAACATTTTAGGCAAAAGGGTAGCACAGTCAATTGAATTCTAGGCCTGAAGCCAGAAAGTACAAATCGAGCCTCAGATTCTTACAAGTTTTATGATCCTGGGTAAGTCACTTATCATTTTTTGCCTCCATTTCCTCATCTGCAAAATGAGCTAGAGAAGGAAATGGCAAATCACTCCTGTAACTGTGCCAAGAAAACTTTAGATAGAGTCATGAAGAGTTGGACAGGACTCAAAAATAACTGAACAATAATATCTTAAGCAAGGCATCAGGATCCTCATCTGTGAAAGGAAGGGGAGTTGGATTTAATGACATCTGAAGTCCCTGCCATCTCTTAAATCAAAGGTCCAGTGATGGTTTTTTTCTCCCATACTAATGACTAAAATTCCAGGATCTTGCCCTAATGGAGTTACAAACAAGAAACCTGTTTCTACTTCTTCCATTCATAATACTACATGATCACAGTTGTCAGTCTTTTGAGCCTTTTCAACTACATTTAATTATGTCTCTTCCCAGAGGTTCCCTAAAACAAATGGCAATTTAAAAAAACAAACAAATAATGATGCATGGGGGCCTGCTTGGACTCCAGTTGAATCTGACAGGCCCTTGTTTCAGTGTGGCTTTTTTCCAGGTTAGCTGGGACAATCAGATCTGGATTTCTGATCTCTAATCTACCCATTCCCAGTTACTTTCTGTATGACCTGGTAAGTCATTCAGCCTCCATGTCCCTGGAATTCCTCATAAACAAAATAAAAAGGTTGGACTAGACTGCTTTTAAGGTCCCTCCCAGTTCTGGATCTATGATGCGATATTACAATACAATATTGAATTTCTAGAACATTTACTAACCACACAGAACAAAACTTCAAGCCAGGGAAGGCAATATTTGTCCTCTTCCCCCTTAATCTCTAGAACTCCCTCTGTCCCTGATGCTATATAATCTGCTAACCCAGTCCCAAAATCACTGCTTTTAGCAATTTGTTTACCAGCAGGTAAACTACAATCAACTCTCTTTCCTGGAGAAGGCTACTTAAATTTATCTAGTTGTCCTCCTAGATTTTCTGATGCCCAGAGAAAAGGGGAAAAAAAGAATGTCTTGCCATTTCATTGTGATCAAAAGAATCGGTACAAGGTCAGAGTTTCACAATCTCTATCTCTTGGGATCCAAGAGACTAGGAAAAGGACCTTTTGGTGGAGACATCTGGTACCTTTTTTTAAAGCTTTTTTTTTTTTTCCAAAGTCATGAAAGCCCAGAGTAAGTCAATTGTTGCATCACTGTGGCTCCTGAATCTGGATATACATTCATTGTCTCTTCTCTCCACTGGTGACCATTAGGTGATAGTAAAACTGATCTATCTTTTCATTCAACAACTTACCTACACTCCTTTCCATCTCTGGGGGAAAAAATCCCTGAGGTTGAACAAGCAAAAGGAAAAATGTATAAGAGAGGAGGTGGAGAGAAAAGGCAACCATCTCAAATGCTATGAATGAAGTAGAGAAAATTGTTTACACAGCAGCACCTGACTCCCATGATATGATTACTGGAGGTCAACTATCACCATGTAGATAGAAAGGAAATAATTGGCATAAGCTTCTTGAAATCTCTGGCTGCAGTTACCCCCAGGAAGCCTCCAGGAGATTTGGATAACATTTGAACAGCTAGTACTCAGTAATAAGTACTGACATTCAGAAGTATAGTACAAGAAATGTCTCCCTCCCAGAACCACAAAAAAGTCCTTTAATCAGCTGGAAACTTGCTAGTGGAAAAACATAAGAGAGATTCTCATTTATTTTTTCCCTGACTTTTCTGTAACTGGTTCATCTTAAAGCTATGGTACCTTACAAAGCATGGCAACCCACTTGAGCCCTGTTCTTGAATTTCAAGTGCCAAAGAACACAGCTACAATGTAGTGAATTGGTGGGCTAATGGCTGTAAGCCTCCAGTAAAGATTGCCTGTGTTTCCAGACACTACAATTCATTTTCTTCTTGTAAGGAAGTGATCTTATTTATTCAGTTTCCTGGGAGTCCCAGGAATTTTCTTCTTTGGAAAAACAAAAGCTTTGAATTGGTTCTCAGTGTCTTTATCCACCAACCACACCCCAGGGTATCCCAAGAAAATTTGATTTGTTATAAAGTCAGAACCACAATCTCAAAAGATAAAGTTTAAAGTCACAAAATACCCAGAAAGAAACTCCAGAAAGTTTGAATGGAACAAACTGGAGAGATATGGGTGGTCTTTTAGCTGAAGGAAGACATGAAAATAAGTGTATTTCATGCTCAAGGCAGAAAATACAAAATTAAACAAACCCATTTCCAGGTAGATACCATAATGAAAGGTTGCTTTTCTCACTACTCTGTCTCCTCAATCATCAGTAAAAGTCAAATCCCCAGTCTATTTTTCTTTTACACTTAGCTAAAATGTCTTAGGAGTGAAAAAAAGGTAAAGTCACATATCAAAGAAGTGTTTATCATGGTGAGTGCAAACTAGGAATCATAGAAACATAGATTTACTATAAGAAGAGAGGTCATCTACCCGCAATTCTTGCCCAATATCATACTTGTGTGACATTGTCACACAAGTAATAAGTAAAAGAACCAGAATATGAATATGGGTCTTCTGATTCCAAATTCAAATAACTGACAGAATAGAATTTCAAAGAAATCACCCAAAGGGATTTTTTATTAAATGGTTTGAGTTCTGAAATATAGTTATGTGTGCATATAGATATAAGTGGTTTTTGAGATGAATCCCTGCTGGCAGAAAGCAGTGTTCAAAAAGTGACTGAGTTCTGGGAGATGTAGTCCCAAGTAGACAAGGGTTGTCTTTTCACTCTTACAGAAACCAAGATTATTACAAACTCTGAACCAGATATGGCTGTAGGAATACAAGATGGTAGCCACAAAGGGAGTGGTACATTATTGCAACAATAGCAGATATTTCCAGTAATAGAAGAGATGAATTGGTAACTGAAATGGGAGTCAGCATTATAGCCACCTCAGTTTTCAGTGGGAAGAATGGGATCAACTTTTGTTGACTTTCCATTTGGAAGAATAGTTATCAAGATATAAAGTATAGCCTCCATTTTGCCCAAGTAGGGAAGAAACTGACTTCAAAGTTTATTCTGTCATGTAAAGTTGCTTTTCTAATATCTATTAAGTAATTTGAATTTTTTTGCTAGCCAGATAAATCCAATTTGTTATTGGCCTATATATTGCTATTTAGTTCAATTAATAGAGTGTTGAAATGGGAGTCTAAAAGACCTGAATTCAAATCTATTTTCTTGGGCAAGTCATCTTCTTTTCATTTCCATTTTCTAAACTTTAACTAGGGATCATAATAGCACTTATTTCCCAGGATTGGTATAAAGGTCAAATGAGATATTTGTTAAGACTGTACCACAGTGCTAGCCCATAGCAGTCACTATGCAAACATTAGTTATTATTAATATTAGCTATATGAGAAGAAGGAACAGGATAAACAATGTGTGGGTATTCCTATGCAGAGATACATAAAAGAATAGGATTCTGTGTCCTAGTCTTCAAAAGTGCTAGACTTTCTC
Organism: Sminthopsis crassicaudata; assembly: GCF_048593235.1. Lineage (NCBI taxonomy): Eukaryota > Metazoa > Chordata > Mammalia > Dasyuromorphia > Dasyuridae > Sminthopsis > Sminthopsis crassicaudata. Next base: position 76,103,753 of record NC_133619.1, on the reverse strand, counting down.
TTGGTGAGCCAGAAGGAAAGAGAAAATTTTATGAGTTTTATTATTAATTTTTAATAAAATTCCAAGAAGGCAGAGCCAAACTATATCTGTATTTTTTTTTCCTTTGTCATACTTAAAAAAAGGAAAAAAGTATCCAGGATAACATTTTTGATGTCCTTTACAAGGCTGGGTGATAAGGACTTCCTTTTTTCCTTTTTCCTTCAAAATTCCACACATGCAAATAGAGATTTTTCTTCAAGGGTGGAGTAGATTATGAGCAACTAGGGAGTAGGGACTGCCTATGGGAGGAGAAAAGGTGTGGCTGGATTTGGCCACATCATTTACATTCCAAGAGTTGATGCCAGGGGAGGTAGTAAGAACTTCCTTCTGATATTAGTCCAGATGAGTCTTATTTCTCCTTTCAGCTAAATAAACCTCCAAAATCAAGCAGCATATAAAGATATACACAAATCCATAGAGAGATATTTACATATATACACAGACACATATACATTCATATATGTATATATGCTTATACGTGTGTGTGTGTGTGTGTGTGTGTGTGTGTGGCAGTCTTGCAGAGTGGATAGAGCCATTCTTAGAGTCAAGAATACCTGGATTCAAACCCTATCTCTGAAGCATACCAATTGTATGATAAATTTTCCATGTGCATATTTACACTTGGAAATTTGCAAATGCTACAAATTAGGGCTTGAGTTATTGTTCTGTTTATTGTCTAGGCTTATGAAAGTGGAAAAAAATGTGCAAAATGAAGCTTAAATTTAAAAGCATGTCCTATGTATGCAGAAAGTTGGTGGTTGAACATTTCTCAGCACACCATGGCCCCTGTGTTTACTGAGAACAAAGTTGAAGACAGATGGCAGATAGCTTTCTTAAAACAGTCCCATACCCTATAAGTCCTGCTTCCAGTGCAACCACTGTAGCCATTGTCCAATGGAATGACTTTAATATATATGGGACTAGGCAACTACCTCTACAAGTGCTTCTGCCCCCATTTCCTCAGCAGTCATAGCTACTCAAGACTCAGAAAAGTAAGTTCTCACCAGAATGCTCAGCATTGTCAAATAACTCAAAATCAGAAACCAGTGTGACTTCATCAGTGGAAATGACTCTAAAGAAGATGCATTACCATCTCCCTTTCCCCTGTACCCTCAGGATCATTGGCTTTCCTTTATGGCCTACAGCTGAATCTTCTTGTAGGCATTCCCTCTTTTAGGATGTGTTCTGTCTTAATAGTTTTTGTATTTCATTTTTATTTGTATCCCCAGCACTTGGCACATAGTAAGTACTTAATAAGTGCTTTTTAATTCTTTCATTAGAAATTTCATTTGATTTCATTCTTTCATTTATTGTTCTCTCATTCATTGCTAGAATTCTAATTGTAATGGAATCATGGATTCACAGAATCTTGTGCTGAAGGAATCTTAGAAATCATTAGTCCCAGAATACCGGGATCCTCCTGATAACAACCCTGAGAGTTTTAACTTAAAACTCTTTCAGGACTCCTAAATATGTAAGCAGAAGGAAAAGGTAGATAGAAAAAGGAAAAGAAGCAAGATAATCATTCTACAACTGAGAGGGAAAACATCTGATAGGGAGGAATCTATAGAACTCAAGAAGGCAGGGTGCTTGGCACCCTGGGCCAAGCAGATGAGTTTTCCTGGGAATAGTAATGAATTTATTGGAGTAAAGTTTCTAAAAATTGCAGCGTGAAAATATAAGTCCCTAAAAGTCAGTGAGAAGAAAGCTTCAATGGATAATCAGATAATCTTTTCCATGAAACTGAGCTAATGAAGGTGTGTAGCGGTCATTACTACTGAGATGAGGCTGGGAACAAACCAGGAAATTTATGATCAAAGAATGGGGAAATGGGTAAAAAAAGGAACTGAAAATATTGCACACCACAGAGAGAAGCATTTAACAGGCATAATTCCCCAAGCTTATCTCTTCTGCACACTGAGCTCCCATAGATTTCCAACAGAGCTCAAAGGAGAGAAGAAACACATGGAAGGAATTAGGCTTGTTCCATATCTAGAATGACCAGGAAAAGTGGGAGGTGGGAGGAAAGCTTCCTAATGGACTGCTCCCACTGTATTGGAAATGTCAGGGGAGGAACTGGTTTAGGATAGGGTCACTAATCATCCAAGCTGCTGACTTTTCATAATTTTTACAGCCAAGATTCAAATATGGTTGTTTTAAAACAACATTCTTCTGAAAGGACATTGGTAAAAACAACTGAATTCAGAAAGTATTTGAATGTTTTATTTTAGTGAAGTGGGAGGCTGAGTGAAATAGTCCATGGGTATCTAGCTCAAGGATATCCAATATGACTGAGAGGATAGACAGCTGCACCTCGGATCAGGAAGACTACCTTTGACATTTACTAGTTGAGTGATCTTAATGCCCTAGAAGCCCCCTATAACTGATCTACAAAGTCATAGATAGGTAATTAATGTGTGTGGTGAAGGGAGTTCCTATATAATGACAAAATCATAAAGCCTTCAAGTATTCACATATCTAGATTAATTGACCTAAAAATGGTTCAACTGACTTAAATGTTTAGTGCAGACTTCTTTAAGAGGTCTGCAAATAGTAAGAGTCTTGAATAAGAGGATTCTTCCAACACATGCACCACATAACATTAATTTTTTTCTCAAATATAATTACTAGTGGGTTTAAAAATCAAGATTTAGTTGTAGCCCCACTATAGTAATACTCAAATGAACCAATACTGTCCCCAGAACCACCTCTACCTGAAATATCCCTGAACACAGACCCATAAAGCCACCATATTGTAGGAAAGAAAACTAAGAAAAACTGGGAGATCTCACTGAAAACATCGATAAACATATATTGAGTATCTACTATTTGCCAGGCACTTTGGTAGAGACTGGGGACACAAATCCTGAGAACAAAACTATCTCTTCATAAGAAGCTTATATTCTAATGGAAGAGATATCAATTACATATGTGAATATATGTATGTATATATGTATATATAATAACTATAAATAGAATAAATACAAAATGGGTAAATACTGGATTGTTTGAGAGGGAAGTAATTAGCTATGGAGGGACGGGTGGAGACAGTTTCTTGTAGAAGATGGTATTAGGCTTTGCCCTCAATACAAGAAAGGATTATATGAAGTGGAAATGAAGAGTACATTCCAGGAAAGGGAACAGCCTGGGCAAAAGCTCAGTGATGGGAGACTTTATAGATTAGAGAAGCTCAGTTTGTATGATTTGCACTGTATAGGATGGGGAGCCGACTAAAAAGTTACAGTGAGCTATTGGGATTATATCCCAAAGAAATACTAAAGAGCGGAAAGGGACCTGTATGTGCCAAAATGTTTGTGGCAGCTCTTTTTGTTGTAGCTAGAAACTGGAAGTTGAATGGATGCCCATCAATTGGAGAATGGTTGGGTAAATTATGGTATATGAAGGTTATGGAATATTATTGCTCTGTAAGAAATGACCAGCAGGAGGAATAGAGAGGCTTGGAGAGACTTACATGAACTGATGCTGAGTGAAATGAGCAGAACCAGAAGATCACTATACACTTCAATGCTGTATGAAGAGGTATTCTGATGGAAGTGGAAATCTTCAACATAAAGAAGATCCAACTCACTTCCAGTTGATCAATGATGGACAGAAATAACTACACCCAGAGAAGGAACACTGGGAAGTGAATGTAAATTGTTAGCACTCCTGTCTATCTACCCAGGTTACTTATACCTTCGGAATCTAATACTTAATGTGCAACAAGAAAATTGGATTTACACACATATATTGTATCTAGGTTATATTGTAACACATGTAAAATGTATGGGATTACCTGTCATCGGGGGGAGGGAGTGGAGGGAGGAGGGGGATAATTTGGAAAAATGAATACAAGGGATAATATTATAAAAAAAAAATTAAAAAAAAAAAGTTACAGCGACAAACTAAGACCATTTCATACATCTTTGTGAGCAATGAGTTAAGATTTCTACCCAGTTATAAAGGCAGGCCCAAGAATCTATGGTCAACTTTGGACATCCTTAAAGAAATTTCTCATGATACTGGAATCTGTTCACTCTGACAAGGTCACACAGTATTAGGAGACAAACACAGGACCAGGACTCAGGACAGCAAAGCTAGAATCCTAGGTCAAACAGTTATAAACTTTAACATGGATTTATTAAATAGTACTTATTTATTATTAGCCATTATCAATTTATCCTATAATTTATTAATTAGTAATTAATTACTCTCTCTGAATCTCAGTTTCCTCATTTGTAAAAAATTAAAATTAATAATACTTGTCATGAGAAGCAATTTATTATAAAGGATAGAGCACTGGAAAAACCTAGATTCAAATCCCATCTCCCATACACATATATTACACAAATCATTTAGCCTATGTGCTCTGGACAGCAATCTAAAACAATAAGTTATAAAGGAGGTACCAACCTACATAGGTAGAGAGAGTTTTCTTTGATCTAGTCTCAATATATATACTTGTCCTACCTACTTCAAGGGATTATGGAGAAGAAAGTATTTTGTAAGCCTCAAAGAGCTACGCAAATATCAGGTATCATCATCTGAGAAAGGAGCACTCTATTAGACATGTCCAACACCCAGCCCTGCTGCTCTTCAGTGTTTTTTCAGTCCTGTCCAACTTTTATTGATCTTTTTTGGGGGTTTTCTTGCAGAGATACCCAAGTGGTTGGCCTTTTTATTTTCCAGTTCATTTTACAGATGAGGAAATTGAGGCAAGCAGTGTTAAATAACTTGCCTAGGGTCACACAGCTGGTAAGTATCTGAAACTGTACTCATCAGGAAGATGAATCTTCCCTATTCTAGTTCGGGAGCTCTGGGCCATATAACACCACTTAGCTGCCTCCAACACCCAGACCAATAGGCCCCATTGCAATTCTCACAATCCCCTAAGGTAGAAGAAATTAGATTAAAATGTGATTGGGAAATATTCAACAAAATAGATAAAACTACAATTGAACATAGATAATGTTCATATATGGTTTTCTAATTCAATATGTAGCCATAAGATACTGTGATTGTTCCCATTATTTCCCTTTTAAGATGTTTCAGACAGACTTCATTCTAAGTTTCATGGTTTAATTTCATCTTTCAACAGGTTAAATGACCTGTAAAATGAATGAAGTAATAACCATCATTTCAGTAATTTGTGGGTCCAATAATGATATTTCCCTTAAAAGAAACACAAGAAATCACTCGACTTAACCATGACTTATACAGACAAGAGATTTTATTTTCCAATTCTACTTTTAGAATTGGGCTTCAATAATACAAAATGTCCCTTCTTCTGGATACTTATAACTAAATGGAAAGTCAAGATTGATGATTTAGACATAAAGAGTGATATTATAAGCAAATTAGAAGAACATAGGATAGTTTACCTCTCAGATTTGTGGAGGAAGGAATTTATAACCCAAGAACTGGAGCTCATTAATAAACAGCAAATAGATAATTTTGATTATATTAAGTTGAAAAGTTTTTCTACCAACAAAACTAATGCAGACAAGATTAGAAGTGAAGCAGTAAATTGGGAAAACAGTTTTACATTTAAGGGTTCTGATAAAGGTCTTATTTCTAAAATATATAGAGAATTGACTCAAATTTATAAGAATTCAAGCCACTCTCCAATTGATAATTAAAACCATTTCTAGTGATATGAAAAGATGCTCTGAATCGCTATTGATCAGAGAAATGCAAATTAAGAAAACATATCATTACACACCTCTCAGATTGGCTAAGATGACAGGAAAAGATAATGACAAATGTTGGAGGGGATGTGGGAAAACTGGGACAATAGTACATTGTTGGTGGAATTGTGAACAAATTCAGCCATTCTGGAGAGCAACTTGGAACATGTTGCAAATGTGCACATGTGCAAAAATGTTTGGCAGCCCTTTTTGTAGTGGCAAGAAACTGGAAACTGAGTAGATGTCCATCAGTTGGAGAATGGCTGAATAAGTTATGGGACATAAATATAATGGAATATTATTGTTATATAAGAAACAATCAGCAGAATAATTTCAGAGGCCTGGGGAGACTTAAATGAATTGATGCTAAGTGAAATGAGGACATCATTGTACATGGCAACAAGATTATACAGTAATCAATTGTGATGGGCGTGGCTCTTTCCAACAATGAGATAATTCAGATCAGTTCCAATAATTTTGTGATAAAGAGAGCCATCTATACCCAGAGAGAGGACTGTGGGAATTGAGTGTGGACCACACCATAACATTTTCACTCTTTCTGATGTTGTATGCTTGCATTTTGCTTTTCTTCTCCATATTTTTCCTTCTTGATCCATTTTTTTCTAGTGCAGCAAGATAACTATAAATATGTATACATATATTAGATTTAATATATATTTTAACATATTCAACATGTATTGGATTACCTGCTATCTAGGGGAGGGGTGGGGGGGAAGGAGAAGAAAATTTGAAACACAAGGTTTTGCAAGGATCAATGTTGAAAAATTACCCATACATATGTCTTGTAAATAAAAAGCTTTAATAAAAAAAAATCATAAAAAAGAAAGTCAATATTGAAAAAGAGTATAGGGTCTAGAAGGGAGAGAAACCTTCCTCATCTTCTTTTCTCCATTTTACCCCCTCCTTCCATTACCAGTGCCTTCCCCTCTGAGATTACCTGCCATTTACACTGTCTAGATCTTGTTTATATATATAGTTGTTCACATGTTTTTCTCCTTGTAGGGGAATTCAGATGATAAGCACTATCACAATAAAGTATTTTTAACAAACTTTGTTCTACTCACAAGGAAAGGAAGAAGACAGCTATAAGAAGGGTAGTTTTAGTGTGCTGAATCTCCATGGCCACAGGAAGAGGCAAGGGCAGAAAGATAGTGTCTATGCTCCATTGAGGGTCCAGAGCTCATCAGAACTGAGATTTGTATTTCTTTTGATACAAGTTCAATATGATATCTGCATGGCCTATTTTTCTATGCCTGGTATCAGACTCTGATAGAAATAATTCTTTTGAATTGTCTTAAGAAACCAAAAATTAACATTATCTAAATTATACTGCATTTTTATTCATTGCATTAAATCTTTCTCAATTTTTTTTAATCTGGTTCTGGCTACATTGGAAATTTTGCCTGCTAGCAACCCAACCTCAAGTTTGATATCTCTGATCATAGGATTAGTAAAGTGAGGATATAAATAATAAACTACCTAATAAATAGTGAAGAAATAAGGGTAGAGAAACTTGACCCTAAAAAGTCTACTCCAGCAAGAAGCCAAAAAGAATGACTTTCTAGACTCTGGGTTTATGAACCTTGCTGCATCCTATGGGGCCAAGCGCACTTATAATCTGTCCTTGGATGTCAAATTCCAGTGTCCCATCATCCAGATCAAAGCTCTTCCATCTGGATCATAACTAGGTGAGAAATGAAGAAATCTACATTGAAATACAGGGCCAATTATGATCTGATTATAAAAAGCCAAGATTTCCTTTAATTCTACCTATCAAGTTATCATAGATCTGGGTGCTGCTGGAGATAGTTGCAGAACTAGACATGAAGGAGTTCAGGATTGTTGGGTTACCACTGTAAAGCTGGGTGGGTGTGGAATACAAAACCAAGATGATCCCCATGAAAAGCAGGAATATTTTCTTGATGCCAGATAATATGTAGCTACTTCTACCATGCATAGGTAATTGATAGCTGCCCAAGGTAGAAGATCAAGAAGAAAGCAAATGGTTCAATAGAAATCATGTGAATGGAATCAGAATATCTGAATCAGTTATCATCCCAGGTTTAACATTTCTATTAGAAATAAAACAGAGAAGGCTAGAAGAACTAAGGGATTTTCCGCTACACCAGTTCACATCTTCCTTCTAGGTCATTACTTTTCTCACCAAGTTATAGGTGGATTATCTGAAGGGCAAGATACCCAATTTCCCATCAATTCCATAGCCCACTACTCTGTCTGGGACTTCTTCCTTTATCATCAATTACTGACTTCTATCATATTGTTTTCTTCTCTGATTTGCTTGGGAGCCATACTACCTCTGTGGTCTCTAATAAAACTAAGTGTATGATCCAAACAGATATTTCAGACTGCAATTTGGTTGTCTTAGGAAAGGTATTCAGGGTCTTGGGCAAGGTACATATAAAAGACAGTTGATCTACTAGCCCGATTATGAGGATCTAGTTGGCAAAGATCAACTTATTCAAGTTGATATAAACTCTGCCATGACTGGTGGAGTTTACAGAGTAAATTATCCACCTTTCTAGTGAATGCGGCTTGAGTAGAACAAATGAAGGAGAGTAAATGTGTAAACATTGAATTATATACCACAAGTTATATCCCCTTCCCTCCTCCCTGTGTGAATGTGAGAATGTGAGAACCTCCTTGAAGGAAGGTCTGTTTTTGTTTTCCTTTGAATCCCTATCATTAACACAGTTCTTGGTACATAATAAATGTTTAATAAATACTACTGACTGACTATCATAATGAATGGAAACTTTTCCAATTGAAATGAAATACTGGAACTTCAATTTTGGAAAGGTAACAGAAACAATGTCAAAGATGGGATACAAGAGACCAATGGCCAACAGTTGTAGTCAAGGTGCAATTGGAACTTCTTATGGGTGAGGCAGTTGTTCACATTAAAAGGATATTGATTAGAGGAAGCAGTGAACCCAGGAGGGAGGCTAACATGTTAAATCCAATAGAACAGGGAGGAATAAGAATTGAAATAAAAAGTGATTGAACTCAAGTGGGAAAGATGGGAGAGTTAAATAATAAAATTTGGATCAGAACAAAATTCTAAGCAGTCAAAACAAGTTCTCATAAAATAAAGAGTTGGACTGGTCATTCTTCAAGATCCTTTCCACCTCTAAATCCTATAATCCCAAAGAACATGAAGTTCAATTATAGCAAAGACCAAGTGTTGAAAAATACTTCTGGAATGACAAAAATGAGAATGGGGAATGCAGGGACTATCATTAACTTTCTATCTCAGGAGTAACAGTGGTAATCTAAGGTCTGGCACATCAAATGCCAAATGAATATAAGCCCTCCAGGAGAATGTAAGCCTCTCGGGGGCAGCGAGTACTTTGTTTTTGCATTTGTATTCCTGGGATCTAGCATCCTGCTTCACATACATTAGAAATTTAATAAATGAATGTCAAATTGTTGTTGAATGCTAAAGCTGGAAAGAATTCTCTATATCATTATAGAAATACAGCCCTGCAGCAGAATTGCTATGAAGATAGAGACAACAGATCTACCAATCACTAATGTCACAGGACTGCATTATATGGGATTGTTTGTATAAAATCCTGGGAGAAAGAATGAATCAAGACATGTAGAGTTCTAAGTTTTGTCTTCCATCTTTTTCCAGTCAGGCACTTAGCCAGCCATTGATTTGTGTTCCAGGGGCTTTTCCTACAAAGACTCTGAGAGGTAGCTGAAATCTCTTTTATTATTCACAGTGCTGTTTGTTCTGGGCTAAAAAAGACCATTGAGTAAGCAACCAGATGATCAGACTCAACTTAGTGAGATGCCCTCAACTGGTCAGAGAAGAAGAATCTCTCTTCAGGGCAGGAAGGAGTTAAAGAGGCAGATCTCTACTTCAGTAAGCAATGGCCTAAGCTACTTGCCTATTACCACAAATGGTTCTCTCCTCATTTCTGTTCTCTCCTTCACTACTGTTTATTTATTCTAATAGTTTTAACAAGGATTTTTTTTTCTCTTTCCTACTGTTTCCTTCAACATTAAAAAAAAAAAACATATGCATCAATAAACAAAACAAATCACACATTGTCCATGTCAAGAAAAAATTATCTTATTCTGTGTAATTAGTCTATTACTATTGTCAGGAAGTGAGTACTTTAATTCCATTATTGATCCTCTGGAATCATAATAAGCTTTGCGTTGATCAGAGTTCTTAAATCTTTTGAAATGATTTATCTTTATGATGGTTATTACTGTATAAATTGTTTCCTTGTTTCTGCTTGCTTTACTCTGCAACAATTCACATAAAGCTTCCCAGATTTGTCTGAAAGCATTCACTTCATTATTTCTTATGGCACAATAGCATTCCAATACATTCATATACCCTCTAATTGATGGGCATTCCCTTGATTGCTAGTTCTTTGTTACCACAAAAAAAGACTTCTATAACTGTTTTATTCCAATCATTATATAAAGAAATTAGTGGGCATTGGCCACTGTGATGCTTGATATTAGGTAAAGTGAAAGAAGTTTGGGAAAGGAAATTTCAGATTCATTCTCCTTCAGGTGAAGGATATACCTTGCATCAAGAAATAATTTCTTTCTGAAAAAATTACAAAGCCAGTGGTGCTATAATACTCCTTAATCAACTCAAAATGATGATCAAGAATATTAGCAACTCAAAGTGAATGAAAATCCCTTGAACTGACGCTATTTTGTAAACTTTTCCAGGACAAGGAAGAAAAGGAATATCTTTTTAAAAATCATTTATGGATACATACCTGGGTTCCCCTAAGGCTATCCCCCCTTTCTTCACAGCTTGTCAGTGAGATTCCATTCAGTACCTATACCTGTCACTGATATTTTATATAATAGGTAAAAACTACTTCCCATGAAATTATGTCTTTTCCCAAGGGACCAGTCCCTACAAAATGTACTTATGAAAGACCTGAAGCAAACCTAATTCTCTTTTTTCCTTCCCCCTTATACTAATTACACATATAGGACAAGTCCCTTATTCTTATTATATAAATACAGTAATTGATCACTAGAGAAATGAAGTAACTTTTGCAAAGTCATGACCAAGCTGACAACAGCAAAGGTCTGAAAACCCGTGTTCTGACTTCTGTTCTTGATTACATCCTTGACTTTCATCCTATGTAATCTTGGCAAGTCACTAAAACTCTCTGTCCCCAGTTTTCTCCATCTGCAAAATAGGGCAGTTACTCAAACCCTGCTCTCACTGGGAGGGCAGAAATGTCATGTGGGTTCCTTTGTCAAACACTACAAAATTTGTTTGGTCCTTTGTATCAAAGGAAATTTTTGAGTCAGTGGCTTTAAATCACTCTACTCCTTTCAGCTCTAAAAATAACTCAGGCTATCTTTGTAGAAAACCTTTGACCTTTATATTTGGAAATCAGATCCAAAGCCTTACATGGTGCCTGGAAGCATCTTTAATACAATAACAGTCTCAGAGCTCAACATCCCTAAAGTGCTTCATAGTTACCTGCCAAACAGCCTCCTCCCAAGAAGGTCAAGAACTGACATCAGGGAAAGCAACCTTTTGATCTCAAGGAGCTTCTACTGAAGTTTAGCAATATCTGTGGGCCATTGAAGAGATTGATACATAGGTGAGGGAAGAGAAAAAAGGAATGAGTATGGGAATAAGTAGGAATATTTCTGCAGCATTTGGGGAAAAAGAAGGGAAGGGAAGCGAAGAGAAGGGAAGGGAAGGCAAGGGAAGACAAGGGAAGGCAAGGGAAGGGAAGGCAAAGGAAGGGAAGGCAAGGGAAGGGAAGGCAAGGGAAGGGAAGGCAAGAGAAGAAATTTGAACCCAATCAGTTTTTTGTTTTTCAGTCTTTTTTTTTTTTTTTTTTTTACTTATATCCAACTTTTTGCAATTCTGTCTGGGGTTTTCTTGATGGTAGTTTGCCATTTCCTTGTCCAATTCATTTTACAAATGAGGAAACTGATGCAAATAGGTTCACACAACTAGTAAAATCTGAGGTTAAGATTTGAACACAAATCTTTCTGACTCCAGATCAGGTACTTTATCCACTGTCCCACTTAGCTGTATCCCCTATCCCCATCAAATAATTTCAGAGGTACAGAGGCACAAAAGGCTAGGGATGATCAGAAGGTGGGTGTGATCACATCATTGGAAAACAATGAAATAAAAAAGCAAGTAGCCTGTCTATAGAGATGAGAGTTGAGATTTGGGGGAAAAAAACTATTTTTTTCTTCAGATTTTTAAGGAGAATGTATAGATTGCTACATATTTTCATTTAGAAGAAAACTACCCCTCTATGAGAAGGCATCTGGAGCACAAACAAAATCACTTAATAGGAAATTTGAGAAATCCATTTGGAGACTATTCAAGACCTCAATCCTTATAACACAAAAGGATCAAAGTCATTTGGTTTATATATTGTAAGTCAATATCCATCTTCAAATTCAAAGAACTAACCACTGAAAAACACTTTGGAATTTTCGAGAACTACTTAGAACTGAATAAACAGAAATTATCAAAGTCCCAAACTCATTGTTGCTTCATTTGTATTAGTAATCTAGATCTGATCCATTTAGACTAATTCTATAGCTTGCTGTTAGTCCCAGATAATAGGGATCAGTCCTAGAATGCCATTAAGACCCAAAACTTAAGTATAATCCAGATAAGCAAGCATCTAGGAAAAGGCAACAGCAACTTTTCAAAGAGTGACTCTTTGGTGGTTAAGGGGAAATATTTCAGTTCTTCCAATTTCTATCAGACTTATAATGCTATTCTTATAATGCTATTTCATGCCATTCCAAAGACAACTATGACTTCTTAAACCGCCAGCCCCACCATTCCTGCAAAGGTGAGTTGGGGCTTTTGGCTGTACACATGAGCCCACTCCAAGCCCTGTCATAAGGAAGAGTTTAGATAAAATTTAATTTGTCCTTCTTCCAGGATATGGGCCTTTGACCAGTGAGAATGACAAGAGAACATTGCTGTGATTAGCTATGTATGTTTCTAAACATCACCCAACATAACATGCCTTTTGTTTCCTCCCCAGATCTCCATACTTACAATCTGTTCCCATCTGTGGTTAACTTGAGCAAACCCTAAAGCCTGAGGTTATGAGATATGAATCATGAGCAGGAATAGCTGTGAATGTTCCTTCCATTTGGTATACTCACATATTCAGAGCAGTCTAGTGGGCCCCAGATATGACCCTCTGTATTTTCAGCCTATGACTGATGCCTTCAGGAATGTGTTTGTATGAAAGAAAAAAGTGTCAAATACAGCAAAATGGAGAGAGTCACCAATCTTTTTTTTCCCCCTCTGGTGGGGTGTAATAAGTACATAAAGGCTGCTTCCTCACTCAAAGATGTATAAACAGAGAGATAAAACCTTATTGCTTAGTGATTTTCACTCCATGATTTAAATTGTGTTTTTGCAATGAATGAAAAACATCTAAGCTCTTAGCAGGGAGAGCAATCCCCTATATGTTAAAGTAAGGAAAACAAGAATTCAGAAAGTATTTGAAAGTTTAACTTTTGGTGACATGGTCTGCTGAGTGAAATATTTGGGGGGCATATTGAATTGGGAGCCAAGAGATTGCTTAACTGAACCAAATATTTGTGAGGCTGAATCACTCCATCTGCTGTGGCCTGCCTGGAATCATTATATTCAAGTAAGACAAGTCCAACCATGAATAGCCAAGTACAGAGAAAGAAAATGTAAAATTAGAACCAGCAGCAGACCTTAAGGAGAAGAGGATCCAGGAATCAGATAATCTGGGTTCTACTCTCAGCTCTGTCACCTCCTAACTGGGTGACTGAACAAATTTCTCAATCCCTAAAGGTTCCAGGTGGCTATACTTACAAAATGGAGGAGTTGGACTAGCTGAGCTTCAAGAGTTCTTCCTTGCTTTAAAATGCCACAATTTTATCTCAGGACTAAAAAGTCTTTATATAGCAATTTTATAAAAAGAGGTAGCCTGACTGTTCCAATACAATGTGACAAGTAATATTTTGGCAAAATTGGTGGTCCATACTTGGCACTTAATAAATGTGTATTGATTGGTTGATTAATATTATGTTCAAGGCAACATGCTAGGTGCAAAAGATAAAAAAGTAAAATAAAACAATAAGAAAACCATATTCTTAAAGATCTTGCATTCTGGTGGTATTGGGGAGAAATATAACATCCAAATGGATGAGATGTTTGGGGAGAGAAGAGGGGAAAGGGAGGGAAGGAGGGAGAGATCCATACTTGATAATTTGAAGAGGGAGATTTTTTTCAGCTTTAATAATTAATTTACTAAAACATATACATACATGTTCTTGAGTGTGTAGGATACCTGTAAAACAGGGAGATAGGTGAGATGATATTGACAAAAAATTAATGGTAAATAGCTTCTTCCTTTCTCGGTATTTCCAATAAGAGCCCAATGTCTTTCATTAATTTAAAAAGGATTTATTGAGTACTTATTATACATCAGGATCTGCATCAGGTTCTGGGTATACAGTGACATAAATGATATAGTCCTAATCTGTGGGAAGAGTTATGTCTGTTTCACTTAGGCTAAACTAGTTTCCCTTTAAGGAACATGGTGTGAAGTTCTTTGTATTATCTTTGGATTGATGTAATGAAAGTCCCAGTTTATAAGTAATTAATACTAGCAAGTTTTACCAGAATTCCCATTGCCCTGCAGCAACCCTTTTCTGACTTAGTATGGCCATGTCTAGAGTAATGCCAGAGGTAGCAAAAATCCACATTTTATCTGAAACATAAATTTTTTCATCTTAAATAAAGTTTTTAAATTGCATTTTTATGGCTCCTAGATGTCTTATTGAATTTTTTTTCCTGAAGTTCTAGCTAGAATACTGTCTTTAGAGAGAAGGTGTAAGGGAGAGGGAGAGTTGGAAATAGAAAATGAGATATAATTCTTATATGAAATAATTTTGGAAGGAAGGTCATTAGCAACTGGGGGAATCAGAATAGACTTCCTAGAGGATGGAATACTTTACCTGAACTTTGAAGGAAGTTAGAGAATCTATAGACTTGTAGATAGACAAGATAGAAGGCATATATAATTGGGAGAGAAAATATTTTTCTCTTCTAAATTGCCTCCTACCTATTTGGTGGCTCAATCTTAGCTGCCTTTGCTGAACTTTCATCCATATCACTCCCACTAGCCATGGAAGCCCCCTAAGGTTCTATCCTGGATCTTCTATACTACATCACCTGATGATATGATTGATATGGAATCAATGATCAGTTCTCTGCTTTTGCTTCTCAGATCTATACAGCCATCCCTTTCTCTCCAAAGTTGCAGAACATCTTAAAGTGTATACCTCATAGGCATCTTAATATATCCAAAACATAAATCTTTATACCCAAACCCTTCCTTTTTTACAACTCCCTTGTTACTATCAAGGGCACATCATCCCCCAGTCACCTGGGCTCACAATCTTGATGTCATTCTGGATTTGTTGCCAAGGTGTAATTTTTTTTCCTATCTTCACAGCATATATCATACATAGCTCCTTTTCTCAGTTCACATATTCACTACTTTTATAGATCTCATCACATTTTTCTAACTATTTCATTGTCTTCTAATTGGTCTGCCTGCCTCAAGGTCCTCTTCACTCCGATCTATCCCTCATTCAGCTGCCAAAGAGATTTTTCTAAAGCATTATTCTGCTGGTGAGTCTTTTCAATACACACTCAATAAACTCCAGTGGATCCCTATTATCTCCAGGATAAAATCTAACATCCTTGGTTTGGCAATGAAAACACTTTACCACCTCCCTCTTTTTCCAATCTTCCTACACTTTATTATCCTACATATACTCTTGACATCCAATTCTATTGGCCTATTTGCTATTTTATAATTGCTTTACAGTGGCTGTCCCCATGCTTGGAATATCCTCCCCTTCATTGGTCTCTTAATTTCTTGAGTGAGTTTCTTGCAAGATTGATCTCAAATCCACCATTTTATAGCGCCTTTCCTTTCCCTTCCCACATTGCTAGTATCTGCTATTATCTTCAATATACTCTCTATACATTGTTGTTTGTACTTGGGTATTTTCATATTTGTCTCCCTTGTTAGAATGTGAGTTCTTTGAGCCTTTCTTTGTAACCTTAGAACTTATAACAGTGCCTGGCAATAGTAAATACTTCATGGACACTTATTGAATTGATTAACTGAATATTGTATATTTAGAATGACAAGAGAGTGTAGTTGGTTAGAACGTAGAACAAATAAATCATGGTAATATGATGTCTGGAAACACAGGTTGGAGCCAAAAGAATTTTATTTTATTTTATTTTTTGCTGAGGCAATTGGGGTTAAGTGACTTACCCAGAGTCACCCAGCTAGGAAGTTTTAAGCATCTGAGGTCAGATTTGAACTCAGGTCCTCTTGAATTCAGGACTAGTGCTCTATCCACTGTGCTACCTAGCTTCCCCCCAAAAGAATTTTAAAAAACAAATTCAGTTATACTTAGAGAACCCTAGAGAATCAACTAAAAACTACTTAAAATAGTCATAATATTTATGACAAACCCACAAAATCATTAGCATTTTTTATATGCCCAAAGAAGCCCAGCAACAAGAGACAGAAAGAAAAGTTCCATAAAATAACTGTAAACAATATAAAATATTTGGGAGTCTGCCTGTCAAGACAAACCCAGAAACTATATAAACACAATTATAAAATACTTTTCACATAAATAAAATCAGATTTAACAAATGGAAAAATATCAATTGTGCATGGGTGGGCAGAACTTATATAATAAAAATGGCAAAATCTGCTTAAACCAATTTATATATTCATTAACATACCAAATTACCAAAAATTATTTGATAGAGTTAGAAAAAAATAACAAATTCATCAGGAATAATAAAAGGTTAACGATACCATGGGAATTAATGAAAAAAATACAAAGGAAAGTGATCTAGCGATATCAGTTATCAAACTATATTATAAATATAGTAATCACCACAATTATCTAGTACTAGCTAAAAATTAGAGTAGTGGATGAGTGGAACAAATTAGGTACGCAAAACACAGTAGTCAATTACCATCATAACCTAGTGTTTGATAAACCCAAAGACTCCAGCTTTTGGAATAAGAACTCCCTAACTGACAAAAGCTGCTGAGAAAATTGGAGAATACTAGGACACAAGTAGGTGTAGGTTAACATCTCACACAGTATACCAACCTAAGGTCAAAACAGGTGCATGATGTAGATATAAATGGTAATATCATAAGCAAATTAGAAGAGCAAGGAAGAGTTCAATTGTCAGATCTAATAGGAGATAATAGGAGATGGAAGAACTCATGACTAAACAAGAGAAAACATTACAAAATGTAAAATAGATAATGTTGATTATATTAAGTTTTTAAAAGTTTTTTACAATCTTTACAACAAGTGTCACTGATAAAGGCCTCATTTCCCAAATATATAGAGAAGTGAGTAAAATTTATAAGAATGCAAGCCATTTCTCAATTAATAAATGGTCAAAGGACATGAAAAGACAGTTTTCAGATGAAAAAATCAAGGCTAGTTATAAGCACATGAAGAAATGCTCCACATCACTTTTGATTAGAGAAATGCAAATTAAAATTACTCTGAAATATGACTTCACATCTATCTGATTGACTAATATGACAAAAAGAAAAATGATAAATATTGTAGAGAATGTGGGAAAATTGGGATACTAATGTACTAAGGTGGAGTTGTGAACTGATCCAACCATTAAGGAGAGTAATTTGGAACTAAATTGTACATTCCTTTTGATACAATACCACTGCTATCCCAAAGAGGTCACAAAAAAAAGTGAAAATTACCTACATGTACAAAAATATTCATAGAACCCCTTTTTGTGTTGGCAAAATGTTGGAATCTGAGGGAATGCTCATCAATTGGGTTATGGTTGAACAAGCTGTGGTAATTAACAGGCAGAGTTCATAAAACCTGGAAAGACTTGTATGAATTGATGTGAAGTAAAATAAGCAAAACCATGAAAACATTGTATACAGTATTAACAACATGAATGACTCAGTTCTCAGCAACACAATGATGCAGGACAAGTACAAAGGATTCATGAAAGAGAACATTATCCACACCTAGATAAAGAACCAATGGACTCTGAATATAGATCGAAAAAAAATTTTTTTCACTTTATTTTTGTGGTTTTTATCCTTTTGATTTGTTTATTTCTTTCACAATTATGACTTTAAAATATGTTTTATATAATAGTATATATATATATATATATATATATATATATATATATATATATATATATATATATATATATATATAAAACCAATATCAAATTGTCTACCACCTTTGGAAGAGGGAAGGAAGGGAAGAAAATTTGGAACTCAAAATTTTATTTTAAAAAATGAATGCTAAAAATGTTTTGACATGTAATTGGGAAAAGATACTATTTTAAAAGAAAACAAAAATAAAACAAAAAAATCCAAACTCTGGAATTGTTATTTTATCCTAAGCTCTAGGACCTTAAGGTAGAATGGAACCAATGAAGATTCTTGAGAAAGAATATAACACAGTCCAGACATGTGCCTTAAAAATATCAATCTAGAAGGCTGGGTAAGAGAGAGAGTAGAGAGTAGATGTTGGGATACCAACTCGAAGACTCTTGCCTTATTCTAGGTGAAAAGTAAGAGACTCTGAATAAGATAGTAGTGGCAAATGAGTAGAAAAATAGGGAAGGCAATCCAATTGTAGGATATAAGAAATAATGAAAGGGGAAGCATAGAGAACTCCAAGATTGAGGACTTGAGTGACTGGAAGGAAAGAGGGTAGTACCCTTGAAAAAAAATAGTAAGCTACAAAGTAGGGAATTATCTCTCATATGAGGACCATCCAAAAAAAAGGATTTCTTTCTTTAAATTTATTTGTTCAGACTAAAATGTGGTTATGGTTGCTGTTGTTTCTAACAATGAATTATAAGTTTTGGAGTTTGGGGTCTTCTGATACCATAATAACCCTACTCTATAGCAGTGATTTTATAAAGAATAATCTATATTATATAGTATGTAATCTGAATCCAATGTCTTATTTGATTCTGTGCCTGAGTGATGCACATAGGTACAAAATGAGCATTCCTGCATAATGACAGTAGCTAACATTTATATAACTCTTACTACGTGTCAGGTTTGCAAAGTACTTTGTTATCTTATTCCTTACAACTCTGTAAGGTAGTTGCTACTTTATTCCCATTTAACAGAAAAAGAAACTGAGCAGAGGTTAAGTGACTTGCCCAAAGTTACCCGGCTAGTAAGTATCTAAGACTGGATTTGAATTCAGATCTTCCTAGCTCATGCTCTGGCACTCTATCCAATGTGCCATCTAATTGCCCTGCATCATTATGAATACATTTGAATAGGACTTGGTCAAAAGTTTCAGTTCAATTGGCAATGAGCCAATCTACGTGTACTAAACAATATACCAGTATGTTACCGGATAAATTGAAAAAAAATTCAAGAGGGAAGGTGCTAGAATTGATGGGGAACAGACATGGTTTCTTGCAGAAGATGGATTTTATTTGACATTTGAAGAAAAGCAGGAAAGCCAGGAGGCAGAAACAAGGAGAGAGAAAAACAGAGAGACAGAGACAGAGACACACAGAGAGAGAAAGAGACAGAGACAGAGAGACAGAGAGAGACTGCCAATCATTTTGGATCAGCAAGTAAAAATGCAGAGCCAGAAACAGAGGATCTGGTTCAAGGAACAGCAAGTAGAGTAGTATAACAGCATTATCCAATGGATGGAGAGGAGTAAGGTTCAAGAAGACTTAAAGATAAGAGAGGTCCAAGGTTGGGAAAGGCTTGAAAAGATTTTTTGTAAAGAATTTTACATTTATATTACATTTAATACTGGAGGCCATTGGCAAATACTGGAGTTTATTTAATAGGTGATGACAAATTCCCACTGATAGAACAGAGTGAAGAGAGACATGAGATGGGCAGACCAGCCAGAAAGCATTTGCAATAACCCAGTCATGGTGTAATGAGTGAGAAGGGGGAAATGTATATGGAAGATGTTAGGAAGGCAGAATTGACATGATTGGATATGGGAGGATGAGAGAGAGGCAAGAATATAGCAGAACACCTAAGTTAAACTGAATGACTTTTTCAGGGTAAATTACTCCAGTTCCTTCAACCAGTCCTACTCTGGCCTTCTTCAGCCCTCTTCCTATTCTGGTAGACCTTTTCTGGACATTTTCCTGCTGGGAATTTTCTCCATCCTATCAGCATTTTGAAGGAGATGTAATTTTATCAACATTGGTTCTTCCCATGACCAATGAAAATCATAATCCCTCTAAACTTGGCAAATAATCTTTAAAAAATGGATAAGGCTAATAAACTCATTATTCTATAACTAAGTAGAAGATAAAATTCTATGAACTAGGGGAGCTAGGTAGCACAGTGAATAAAGCACCAGCCCTGAAGTCAGGAAGACCTGAGTTCAAATTTTATCTCAGATACTTAACACTTCCTAGCTGTGAGACCGGGGGCAAGTCACTCAACCCCAATTGCCTTAGGAAAAAAAAATTCTATGAACAAACCAAGTTGGTCCTCAGACAACAAACATACAGCTTATCATTTATATTCAATCATTTTAGATCTTTACTACCTGCCAGAGCTTTTAGCTTCCTAAGTACAACCTCTGAAAAGTCAAGTCACCCCCGTGTCTTGAAGAAGTCTTAGAAGACATTTTTAGTGGAACCTTACCTTCCCACCTGACTTTTCACATTATTATCCAATCCTTCATGGAACTGGACTTGTAGTGAATCCTCACAACTACTGCTGAATCTGTCAGATATCCACTACTCACCTCTCTAGAATATCACTAGTGTTTTGCTTCCTAATCTCCTTCTAGTCATATTCTTTTTGACTACCAAGATTTCCATCGGCTCCTTAATCCTGGTTGGCTGGTTATCTATATGGATTTTCCCAATTCCATTTCTCACCTTTTTTTTTTTTAATATTTGAGTACTAGGCTTCCCTGATTTAACTCATTTTTTGCCAGCTCAGTAGGAAATTACTCTGAGGATCATAGCTTTATTATTTTTTTAATTGCATGAAGTATGAGGGCCAAAGGGCTACTCAGTCAGCCAGCAAACATATATTAAGCACTTACTTTGTCAGAACAGAAAAATCATCCTCATTTGTACTGGACTCATTTAGTCACATCTTTGACACATACTGGTTACAGTGCTTAACTTGTTAGAACCCCAGGCAACTCTGTAAGACTGTTTTGGGAGATTAGACATGAGATTTCATTGCTGTAGGAAGTTACAAGTGAAGAAACCCACCTTCCAATGAAGATGAACACTTTCTCAGTATCTGTGATTTTAAAGCGTTGGCCAGGTTATTGAAAGACTAAATAATTTGCACAAGGTTAAATAGTTAGTATGTGTTAAAGGTACAACTGCAAACTCAGGTCTTCTTCCTATTAGACAGCTCAGTCCTATATCCACTATATTATTTCTTAATCTACAATTCAATATGAATGTATATGTCATATGTACTCATATGTATGTCTCCCTATATTTATATATACAGTGTTGTTATTGTTCACTATGTCTGGATCTTTGTGACTCCATTTAAGATTTTCTTTGCCAAGATATCGAAGTGATCTGCTTTTTCCTTCTCCAGTTCATTTTATAGATAAGAAAAGTGAGGAAAACAGAGCTAAATAACTTGCCCAAGCTCAAACAGCTAATAAATGTCTGAGACCAATTTAACTCCAGGTCAGGTGCTCTATCCACTGCACCATTTAGATGATAAATAGAGAAATGATAGATAAATGTGTATGTGTATGTATGCACACAATACAGTTTGCATATACACACACACATATATATACATGCATATATATTTATAATACGTATTTATAAACTATAAGTAGGTATGTATATATATAGTGTATATATAGGTATATCTGGGTATGTGTATATTATATTTACACATATTATATAAACTCTCTATGTGTGTATATATACATATGATAGTCTATGTTATTAATATATATACATAAATGTGTATGTTTAATGTGAACATACACAACTATTTATATATTTTATGTCTACATATGAGTATATATGATCATGTATATGTAGGTAAGCATTTTATGCATGCATATATACATAAAAATCTGGAGTATTTCTTCATGGTTTGTGAGCTCTATTTCCCTTCATTTTTGCCTCATAACCTACCATATTTAGCTGTACTTTTAGTAAATGCTCTTGATGAAGGTCACTCTCTCTTAAAGGGAAATTGGATTGACTTGACAAGGTCTGTCTTCACTAAACTGTCCTAGTTGTTATTCAACAACCTGGATCTTCTTAGTGTTTTGCAAATTGGTTGTTTAATGACTTGCAGGAGTATCTCTCTAGGTTTCCATGTTTTAAACTGACAGGTCTGTAATTCCCAGACCTGACCACTTTTCTTTTTAAAGTTGCTCAAGGCAGTTGTCCTTTTCTTAGTCTTTAGATCCTTCACAATCCACAAATTTGCCTAAAATTAATCATTATGGAATAAATTCTGAGATTAGAAAAAAGAAATATGCTCCCAGACCTTCGCATCTTGAAAATGTCCCATTTGAAGTAACTTGGGACTCCGTCTGGATGTTGGTTTCCTTATCTGAAAACAAAAACAAAAACAAGGAAAAACAAGGGGCTTGGATTACGTGATTTCTGAGACCCCTTTTAACTCTCAATCCTATGACCTATTACTTATTGCCCTCTTTCCAGCTTGCTTTGCTATCCTCCCATCACAAATGTTACAGGAGGCTGCCTGTGTTAACAAATTGAAGTTTGTCTTTTCAGGGTTATCTGTTCCTAGTATCTTCACATCTAATCACAAGGCAATGCTTTCTCTGATCCATCCCTGCTGGTTTTCTTTAGATAATGCATCTCCATTGTCCTTCATTTCCGTTGCAATTGAATCCCCTTGTTTACCCAGTTTCCTAATTTTATCCTCAAATGGTCAGTTTCTTTCATGCTACTAATTGGAACGCCTTCCTGCTGTTTATTGTGCTCTGAGCAGTGTTTCTTTCTACAGCCTTTGGTTTTGCCACCTTGATTTGTAATTACCCTTCTTTTTTTACTGGTTAGCTACCTCTTTGTACTTAAAAATCATTTCCTTAGGAAGCAAAATGAGTTCCTAAATTCACATCCTTTTTTCTTTTTAACCTCCTTCCCCTGAGATCCTTCCTACCGTTTCTCTAAATTTATCCAAATTAATGGGGATAAATGTAATATGGATACTCTTCAACCATGAAACTCCTTAGTACCCTGGATTATTTTGGGTAGCCAGTAAATATGTAAATAAAGTTGAAGCCCCCATCAAAACATTCTATATCAAAATAAAACTACAAACAGCAAAACATTTAACAAAGTAAATGACAGAGAAAATAGAGCAATGCAATCTTTCTTGAATTGTACTCCAGTATGTGACTGGTTATAATCTCTAATAAGAAGAGCTAGCATTTCTATAGTGCTAATTAAGATTTGTGTGGCACTTTACAAATGTTATATTATTTGATCCTTAAACTCTAGGGGGTAAGGGCTACTATTCTTTCCAATTTATAAAAGAAATAAGTAGGACAGATTGAGATTATGTGACTTGCATAGGGTGACACAGCTAATAACTGTCTAAGACAGGATTAAAACTCATATATTCCTTTTTTTGGAAAAAATATTTATTTTTAACTTCCATTTTAAGAAATTTTGTATTTCAAATTTTCTTCCTTCTTCAAAGCCCCTCCCCTACACATTGAAAAAGCAAACAATATGATATCACGTATACATGTGAAATCATGCAAATTTCCATGTTAGACATTTTTTGAAGCAGGAAAAATAAAGTAGAAAAGTCATATTTCATTTTAAATTCAGAATTCATAGTTCTCTCTGGAGGTAGGTAACTTTTTTTTTTTATCATGAATCCTTCAGAATTATCTTGAATCATTGATTAGATCAGAGTGATTTAGTTTTTCACATTTTATCATTGTTACACTATTACTGTTGCTATATACAATATTTCTCTACTTTGCATCAGGTTATTTAAATTTTCTCAAGTTTTTCCTGAAAGAATCCTGCTTGTCATTTCTTATAGCATGATAGTATCCAATACAATGGTATTGCTACAATGGTATGCTACAACTTGTTCATCAGTTTCCCAATTGATGGGCATCCTCTCCATTTCCATTTCTTTGCCATAATAAAAAAGTTGTTATAAATATTTTTGTACACATGAATCCTTTTCCTCTTTGATTTCTTTGGGATAAAGACTTCCATGGTACAAACTCAAATTTTCCTGACCCCAAGTCCAGCATTATCAATCAATAAATCACTGCCTACTTCCACTCAATTCCATTCTAGTGGAGCTTAGACAATTCATGCTTCAAGGTAAGGGATGTTTGTTCTTGGCAGGGATTCTTTCTATATCTTTGTGTTGTTGCCTTCTATTTTCTCAATCTTTATCTACCAAAACCCCAGCCTTGTTGTTGTTCTCTGCCTCTGAAGCTCTAGTTCCATGGCTTCTTTGTCAAATCACTACTACCTTCTATTACTTTTTATCATCTACTACAGTGTTTGATAAATGAATGAATGTAAAGAGAGGTTGCAGTGGGAAGCAGGGATTGTTTTATCTTTGTATTAGTGTCTAGGTCAGGGGCTTGTATATATAGTAGACATTTAGAAAGTGTTTATTAAATTGAGCTTCAGTAATCATTTTTCCTCAGGATGGTATTACTATTTTCTTGCAGAATCTATTCTTGGGACTTACATGAACTGATTCTAAATGAAATGAGCAGAATCAGGAAATCATTGTATATGGCAACAAGATTATGATCAATTCTAATGGACATAGATCTCTTCAACAGAGAGATGATTCAAGCCAATTCCAGTGATCTTGTGATGAAGTCATCACACCCAGAGAAAGGATTGTGGGAACTGAGTATGGATCACAACATAGCATTTTCACTCTTTCTTTCTTTTTTTTCTTTTTTTTTTGAGGCTGGGGTTAAGTGACTTGCCCAGGGTCACTCAGCTAGGAAGTGTTAAGTGTCTGAGACCAGATCCAAACTAGGATCCTCCTAAATTCAAGCCTGGTGCTCTATCCACTGCGCCACCTAGCTGCCCCTGCATTTTCACTCTTTCTGTTGTTTGCTTGTATTTTGTTTTCTTTCTCATATTTTTTTCCTTTTTGATCTGATTTTTCTTGTGCAGCAAGAAAATTGTAAAAATATGTATACATATATTGGATTTTACATATATTTAACATGTTTAACATATATTGATTACTTGCCATCTAGAGGAGGGGATGGGGGGAAGGAGGGGAAATTTTGGAACACAAGGTTTTATAAGGGTTGATATTAAAAAAATTATCCATGCATATGTTTTGAAAATAAAAAAGCTTTAATAAAAAACTATTTTGCATATAATTTGAAAAATAGAAGGCTATTATTATTAAAAATAAATAATGATTTAACTGGGAAAAAAAAGAATCCATTCTTGATCAACAGATCTGCAGGCTAATCAACATAATTTTTAGCTCTTTTGTTAGAAAGCCAATAACATACCCAAGACCTGTCTACTGTTAACTCTGTTCATGGAAATAATTTTTAGTCAATGCCAAGTTACTAAGGATTCATACCTTCCTTTAACAAGTTCTATAATCCATAGTGCTTTGTCCCCTCCACATGGTCTTAAATACCCAAAGCGTTTCTGAGGTTGAGATGGGTACATGTTCCATATTATGTTTTGGTTATTTTGCCCTTCTAATTTCTAAACATTTCCCCTAACAATTAGGACAGGTCCTTGAATATTGCCTTGAAACTTTGATAAGCCTCAAAGAGAATCAAAACTGTCAGCCTTTTCCTTGCATTTTCAGCAAATATTACCTGACCCTTTACATGAATTATAATTAAACTCCATCAAAATGATAAATTATCATATAGATTTAGATATACTAAAGTAATAGAATGGTAAAAAGAAAAGGCCTTGATCTTTGAGTCACAAGATCTGGATTTGAAACTGAAGTCTTCAAATTATATGGCCATAGGCAAATCACTTCAATCACTTCAGGGTTTCAAATTTTTCATCTATAAAAATGATAGATAATATCTATCCTTTGAATTCTAAATTTTAGGTTTTTGTATATCAAATTGTATCCTTTAAAAATAATTTCTAGGAAAAGTCTGAATATACATCTATATCTATATCAGAGATAGAAAGACACACACACACAGAGAAAGAGAGACAGACAGACAGAGAGGTAATCTTTCTAAAATAGCATATAAAGTATCTACTTATTCATTCCCTTACAAAATGCCAGTGGTCACTTACTGGCCAAATGATCTTTTCTCAATCCTTATCTTTTTTTAACTTCTCTGTAACATTTGATATAGACATTATTGAGCATCATCTCATTCTGGATATTCTTTCCTCTTTGATTTCCTTTCAGGGAACTGAGACAAGTGGGGAATGACTAATCAATAGAGTGGCAAGCTCCCCTCCTCCCACTTCAGTGTCTATGTTTACTTTCTCTCCACAACCCTGCTACTAGGCCACTAAAAATTCAATAAATATTTATTAATCACCTGTTATGTGCCAGACACTATGCTAACTGCTATGGAAACAAAATAGGCAAAAGAGTCCCTGCCCTCAAAGAGCTTACAATCTAATTACTATCACCCAGCCAGTCATGCAGGAGCTCATACCTTAACACTAGTGTTCCAATGACAACTTATATCCTCAGGGCTTCTTCAAAGACATAGATCCATGACATTTATAAAGAAGCTTTAAAAATGAACAGGATGATGAAAAGTCAAGAAAGAGTATGGTATTTCAGTGACTAACACTTTGTTCAGGAGGAAGGAGATAGAGTCTGTTTTCCTTCAAACCTAAAATAGCTCTCTTAAAGGAATGGGAGCTAAGAAAGATTGGGGATTCAACTCAATAAACTTGTATTAGAGGGAAAGCATATGGTACATGGATGGGAAGGCCCTGGAGCTAAATATTAAGAGAAGCATAATGTCCAGGACTAAGAAGATAATATTTATTCTGTGCTCTGGTCTGATCAGACATATCTGATATATTGTTCTGGGCTCTAGGCACATCTTAAAAAGGACATTGATAATTTGGAGAGCATCCAGAGGATAGTAAGTAAAGATAAGCAAAAGAACTTGGAGATATTTACCCTGGGGAAGGGAAGACTTAGGGGAAATAGGATTGTGGGTTTTTTAGGTAAAGAGTTGTCATGTGGGGGAAGGATTGGGCTTAATTTGTTTGCTTCAGAGGACAGAACCAGCAGAAATGAGCAGAGACTGCAGAAACAAATTTCAGTTCCATATAAGGAAAAACATCCTTACTATGAGAACAGTCCAAATGTAGAATGGGCTTCCTTGGGAGAAAGTGTTCCCTCCACCCTCACTAAAAGGCTTTAAGAAAAAGATGACAATCATTTGTCCTATATTTTGTAGAAGGAATTCCTGCTTAGGTGTGGATTAATCTCTGAAATCCCTTTCTACTCAAATGTCGAGCGTTCCACCAGAAAGAATTTTTCATGTCACATTTCAATTGCTAGAATTCTCAATTCTATGTCCGATAAAAGTTGTAAAAGTATACATACTTGTTTTGTTATTTGTGTTAGGGAAATGCTTCTGATGTTTCTCTATTTATATTATTTTTACTCTTGGCTTAAAGTAATTTTTTTAAAAATTGGATTAAGGAAAAATGCTCACATTCCTATTATTTTTAAAGAAAAGTACAGTAGAGAGGATACCATCTTTAAAGGAATCCCCATGGAGTGTTAGCTACTCTGGTTGAACAGAAAGCCTATAACCGGGGCATTCTATTCATCCACATTTGAAACAGACCTTATTTATGCAATTTGTATACCTCAAAGAAAATATATACTTCCTTCCCTCTCCATTAGAGTTTTCACCATACAATAATTTGACTTTTTTCTTTTTGCTCTTTAGTTTCTAAGATTCAAGAAGAAATTTAATTTTCTCATCTTTCAAAAATCCAGTAAGTGCTTTTAAAGTATCAACCTTTTTGCTAGTAAAATAATTAACTGACCAATTCTGTATCTCTGATGCATCTACTAATCATGTCTATTTTGGTAATTTAATTAGAAAAGAAGCAGGGAGGAAAGTGTTCCTAAGTCCACCCAGGTCGTCTTGATCTGTTGCAAATCAGCTTTTCATGCTAATTTATTATAGGGGATATCTTTAGGTGTCAAAATGCTAATGCTTTTCTGTGTATTTTCAGTCCAGTGGTATCAAACTCAATTAGAAACAGGAGGCACTAACCAATACCTAAGGATCCTTGTGGTCACATATTTACCTCACTTTACAATGAAATGTTATCTATGTTTTGTTGTATTTTTATTAATTTTATTAAATATTTCTCAAATACATTTTAATCTCATTGAATAAATCATAATTGACATATATTCCAGGCTGTGTGTCTAAAATAGGTCTAGAGATAGAGACTTAATCCATGTATAAGGAGCTTTTAAGTAAAAAAAAATCTCAACCATGTGGTTGACCTTCCCTATAGTTTATAATTTTAGGAAGTAGCCTAGAGAACAGAAAAATAGTTAATATATTCAGGATCATACAACCAGTATATGTTAGCGGTGAAACAGGAAGTAGTATTTAAACTCAAATTAATTGTTAATAGATAAATCAGAGATGCATTTCTTATGTAAACTGGGGTATGGTGAGGTAATAAAATGTGGCTCTTGCTATTTTTTCCCATACCTTCTAATCTAGATCTAATGTTCTTAACTCTGACCAGAATGTATATGGTCATGGGCCCATCTAGCCCATTCTGATGATGCCTATGGAAAATATTTTTGAATGCATAAAATTAAATGAATAGGATTCTAGTAGAAACTAATTATATTGAAATACAGTTAGTTTAAAAAAAATTAAGGTCATGAACACCAGAGAAAGAACCTTTGTTCTAAATGGTAAGGTTTCTGATGACAGGAACTGATTATCACCTATTTTTGTATCTTCTTCAAGTTCAAACACAGTGAATGCTCTGATTATAGTCAGATCTCAATAAATATTGAATAAATGAATGATTTCCTAACACATTTTAACATTTGCAGTAGGATAGAACAGTTTTTCTGATGATTCTTTATGTTTTGCAACTTCTCATACTATCACTGGAACTTGATTGTTCTTTCTGACATTCTGAAAACTCACTGCAATTATCTCTCCTATACCATGGGGGTTAGGAAATAGTGCTCCTATGATCTAGAAAATCCACATAAAATTTTTTTGGCTCTCCCTTCCTACCAGAGAAAACATTTCAATTATTATGGTATTAAAAGATAAAAATGTGTTGATATTCTATAATAATAAATATAGATTTATATACATACATATATTTTATGCATTTCTGAGTTTCTAAACATTTTCTGTGTCATCTCATGGCTTTCAGGGATTGTCTGCAGTTTCCACAAAACTCCATCAAATTTGTCATTTAATTTCTAATGCTGATCCATGACATAATAAAACTGCAATGAGGAAAGTTGAGGTGTTGAAGGAATAACTGTAAATCATTTTGGTGCAAATTGTTAATTGAAAACATTCTCTCTACAAATTCTCTCCATAAGTTAACACTGCATTTCTATATCAGAAACAATTTTCACTTTTAAAAACGTAATTAAAATACTCATTATTATTTCAAAGAAAGCAGATTTTTAACTGAAAATATACATGCATATATATATATATATGTGTGTGTGTGTGTGTGTGTGTGTGTGTGTGTGTGTCATTTATACCTAATATCTATTGATCCTCACAAGAACTCCATTGTAATACAAGACCTAACGTAGCATAATACTCATTTTCCAGATAAGGAAACAGAGAGAAATTAAGTGACTTTCCCATGATCCTACACAGATAAATTTCAAGACAGATTTCTCTCAACTCCAAGTCTAGCTTTCTTTTCTTATCTGGCCACTCTGTTCTTTCACTATATCACTTGTTGTCTCTAAAGTATTTTGTACCAATGTTATGAGTGCTAAGAAATCTATGCTATATTCTCTACTAGACTATAGATTCCAGGGAGATAAGGCCTATTCTTATTTCTCCCAAAGACTAAACAAAAGGAATTTAATGAACATTTGAATTGCATTAATGCCTGATGCTTTATAGCAATCAGAATGATGCCAAATTTCTCATTCCAAATACTTTTCAAGATAGATTTCTCCATTAGTTATCCATTCAAAACAGAATTGGAAAGGCCCTATTTTTAATAAGGAAAATATGAAATTATAACATATTTAACATGTATTGGTCAACCTGCCATCTGGGAGAGGGGGTGGAGGGAAGGAGGGGAAAAATTGGAACAAAAGGTTTGGCAATTGTCAATGCTGAAATATTACCCATGCATATATCTTGTAAATTAAAAAGCTATTAAAAAAAAAGAAGAAAAAATGAAATTAGTCTTAAAATGAGACAAAGAATAGTAAAGTTAAAAGCTTGATTTTCAAAATGAATATAGATGCAAAAATACTAAATAGAAAATGAGCTAAAAATCTACAGCAATATATTAAAGACATTATTCAAATAAAACAGGCTTTGTGTAATATGTGATACTGGTTCAACATAAAACAAACTAGCATAACATATGATCAAAAACTCAAAAGGCCCATGGGATGAATTTAATAGATTCAGAAAAATCCTTTAATAAAAATTCAACATTCATTCATGTTAAAAAAAAAAAAAACGCTAAAGATAATATGCCTAAATAGATTTTTAAGCCAATAAAAAAGTATCTACCTTAAGCCAAAAGTCAATATAATATTTAACGGAGAAACATTGGAGGCATTTTCTTTTAAAACAAGAAAACTATAGTGCCCCCTTTGATTTGAAGTAGCATGGATAATCCCAGCAATTTCAAGGATCCAGGAAAAAATATTAGAGAGCTTAATACTGAAAAAGTGTCATTATTTGCAAGTGATTTGAAAATATGTCAAGAAAATCCAACTAGTCCCACTAAAAAATTAATGGAAATAATAACAAATTTAACATACTCTCAGGATTTGTTTAATCAGCACAGAAAACTAGAATACTACTACTTAGTAAAGATCAAGAAAATATCATAAAAACAAATCCTACTTACAATAACAAAAAATAAAATAAAAGATTGAGATAAAAAAAGACCTCAACAATTGGAGAGACAAAATATTTGTGAGTGGGTCATAGTGTGATAATAAAAAATGATAATACTCCTTAAATGAGATTCTAATCAAAATTCCAAGGAGGTTTCTTTGTTTGTTTGCTTGTTTAGCTGCAAACAATTATAAATATAGATGGAAAAATAAACACTAATAGAAATATATACAGAAAGTTTTTTTAAAGGTTAATAAAGGTGGTTTTATACTCTCAGATCTTAAATGATATTACAAAAAAATTTAAACATAAAGCACAATTTTTCTAGTTACCAATGTTTCCAGACTTGGATCTCCCCTTAGTGCTTCACTATCCCTTATCCATAACTTCATTGGTTGCCAAATTTTGCCCACTGTACATCTACAATGTTTTTCTCTGCTTATACATCTACCTGCCTAGTTCTGACTCTCATAACCTTTTGAATGCTTCATTTTAAAAGTTTCCTTATTTAACAATCAGTTTCCAGCCCTTGTCATTTTCAATCCAAAGTCCATTCAACTGCCAAAATAATCTTCTTAAAAGAATAGTTAGGAAAAACAAAAGATCAAGAAAATTCATTTTTTAAAATGCAAATGAAGGTAATATAGCTGTACTAGATATCGAACTATACTATAAAACAGCAATCATCAAAACAATCTGGTACCAACTAAGAAAGAGACCAATGGATCAGTAAAATAGATTAAGTACAAAAGTAATCTGATGTCTGATAAACACAAAAATTCCAAATAATTCACTTTTGACAAAAGCTGCTGGAAAAAATAGAAAACAGTATGACAGAAACTAGGTAAGGACCAATATCTTACATCATATATCACAACAAAGTCAAAATGGGTACAGAATATATTTAGTATCACATCTTAGCTATATACAATGATAGGCAAGTGAAAGCTAATGACATATCAACCCATTTAAACTATTGACTAACTCTCATCCAGCTCATTAATTGAATTTTGGCTGATATTAACTACAACCTATTAGAATTTTATAATATGCACAAAATCATTTGTGTTACTTAAATTTACATTGTTGCATTACCTAATTTGTTACACTAATAAGCTTTTCTATTTTTTAACCAATATCAAAAAGTTTTGATGTTTACTGATTTGTAGTATACTTTGAGATCTGGTATGTCTAAATCTTTTTTTATTTCTACCTCTTTTTTCCCATTATTTTTCTTGAAATTATTATGATGTAGTTTACTTGAATATTTCCTTTAATATATTTTTTTGTTAAAAAGTGAGTACATGATTTAGACACAAAGATTGATAATTAAGAATGATTAAAGAGGGATAATTAATAAAGTGATAATTTCAATTAAGACAGCAAAGAATAGTTTACTTGTCAAATCTATAGAGAAGAGAATTTGTGACCAAACAAGAGATAGGAAGCATTTTCTATATATGTAAAATAGATAATTTTGATTGTTAAATTAAAAATTTTTTTGCACAAACAAAATCAATGCAATCAAGATTAGGGGAAAGCAGAAATTTTATAGCAATTTTCTCTAATAAAGGTCTCATTCTCAAATATTTAGAGAACTGAGTCAAATTAATAAAAATACAGGCCATTCTGCAAATGACAAATATTGGAGAAGCTGTGGGAAAAATTAGGACACTAATGCATTATTGATAGAGTTGTGACCATTCTGAAGAGGAACTTGAAATTATTCCCAAAAAGCAATGAAATTGTGCATACTCTTTGATTCCACAATACCATTAATAGGTCTGTAAACCTAAAGAGATCATTAAAAGAAGGAAAGGACCCACATGTACAAAAATATTCATAGTAGCTCTTTTTGTGGCGGCAAAAGAACTGAAAATTGAGGGGATACCCATTTAATAATTTGAGGATGACATGAACTAAAAACTGGGGTTCAATAAGGAAACTTTTGAAATAATACATCCAAAAAGTGATGAGAACCTGACTTAGACAGGTAGGTTTCTGAATAAGTGTGATATGTGAGTGTAATGGATATATTTTGCTATGAGAAATGACTATTAGGCAGATTTCAGAAAAACCCAGAAAAACTTGAATGAACTGATACTGAATGAAGTGAGCAGAACCAAGACAGCATTGTACATAGCAACAATAATATTATGGGATGATCAACTATGATTGACCTAACTTTTTTCAACAATACAATGATATAAAACAATTCCAAAAGCCTGATGATGGGAAATACTATCTACATATAGAGAAAGACTTGTTGGAATCTAAATGCAGATCAAAGTCAACTCATTTCACTTTATTTTTTTCATGTTTTTTTTTTTTTTCTTTTGGTCTGTTTCTTCTATCACAGTTATAATTAATATGGAAATAGGTTTTACATGATTGCATTTACATTTAACCTATATCAAATTGCTTACTATCTCAAGGAGGAAGAAAACATAGAACTCAAATTTTTATAAAAAATGAATATCAAAACCTATCTACATGTAACTGGAAAAACAAAACACTAGTCATAGTATTTTAGTATACTATACTAGTTAGTATACTATAGTTGCACTAGTTAGCATTTATACTAGTACCTTAAACCTTGTAAAATGTTTCACAAATATTATTTCATTAATCCTCACAATTACCCAATGAGGTAGCTTCTTTTATGATCTCCATTTTACAGATGGGGAAATGGAAACACCATGCATTTAAGCGATTTTCCTAGATACTTACTAATCTTACTAACACTTGCAGCTAGTTAGTGCCTCAGTAAGGATTGCATTCAGGTCTTCCTAATTTCAGTGAACACTCTCCAAGTATTATACCACCTAGATGTCTTATAGTACAAATCTGACCATGTAACTCCTTTTCTTAAGATTGTTTAGAGGCTATCTGTTGCTTCTAAGAGAGAATATAAACTCATGAGTCTAGATTGTCCCTATGTTACCTTTCCAATTTATCTTACATCATTATCCCTCTTGCACTCCTATCAAACCAGTTCTTGCCTTGACTTATATGCAACACTCCATCCTCCATCTTTGATCAAATTGTTCTCTATTCCTGGAAAACACTCTCCTCCCCTCTGCATTTTACCTGGTTTCCTTCAAGCCCTAGCTAATATCTACCATAAATAAAATTTCCCTAATTCTCCTTATTGTCAATGTTCTCTCCCTCCACAAAATATCACATATTTACTTAACTATTTACATGTTGTACATTCTTTCAAGTAAATATAAGCTCTTCAAGCATGGAAACTGGTTTTTTTGTTTTGTTTATTTTTATCTTTGAGTCCCCAGCATCTAGCTTGTTGCTTTGTGCATAATCAAGGCTTAATACATACTTGTTACATTGAATAGGAAGTGTATAAGGAAAAATGTTAACTAGGAAAATGATTCGTCATTTGACAAATATACTTGGGAAAATTTGTTAGTAATTGGAGGCAGAGGGAACCAAACATTTATGAATCACCTACTATGTGTCAGGTGACATGCTAAGGGCTTTACAATTATATAGTTTGGTCCTCACAATGATTCTGAGAGTTAGGTGTTATTTATTGTCCCCATTTTATAATTGAGAAATCAGACAGGTTAAATGATTTGCCCAGAATTACCCTGCTAATATGTGTCGGAGGCTGGATATAAATTCAGATCTCAGTGTAAAATACAATAAAGTAGTATAATCATTGTGCCACTTAATTGCCACAAGTTGGTGTGAAATAGTTTTAGACCCATATCCAATACTTCAATTGTGGAAACTCCAGCTCAATGAAAGAGTTAAATATTTTTAAACCTATTTTTAAAAAAAGATGAAAAAAAATAAAATAGCATACTTATCTCAGCTGTGAAGG
This sequence comes from Sminthopsis crassicaudata, assembly GCF_048593235.1. Classification (NCBI taxonomy): domain Eukaryota; kingdom Metazoa; phylum Chordata; class Mammalia; order Dasyuromorphia; family Dasyuridae; genus Sminthopsis; species Sminthopsis crassicaudata. The sequence goes on along the minus strand of NC_133619.1, from coordinate 76,069,001 downwards.
AAAGATTCTTTTTTTTTTTTTCCATTTAACAAATAGAGGGAATTATTAGGTATAAGATAAATAAGCTTGACTAATTTAAAATAAACAGTTCCATGAAACAAAAACAAGATTAAGAGAAAAAAAGAAAAATAGAAGATGAGGAAAATGTATGATAAATATAACAGATAAAACCATGACTTCTAAAATTAATAAGTAACTGCTAGAAACTTACAAAGGTAACTAACTCTCAGTTATAAAAGTAACTCTCTAGTCAAAGTCAATGAATAGGGGAAGCTAGATGATAGTGTATAGAGGACCAGTCCTGGAATTAGGAGGACCTGAGTTCAAATAAAACCTCTGACACTTAACACTTAGTAGCTGTGTGACCCTGAGCAAGTCATTTAACCCTAACTGCCTTGTTCCTCCCCCACAAAAAAAAATCCCACCCAAAATAAAGTCAATTAATACACAATTTTCAAAAGATAAAATACACACACATACACATACACACACATACACACACACACACATGCACGAGTTAAGCATTTGAAAAATGTTCAACTTCCTAATTACTTAATAAGGCAAATTACAAAACTTTGATGTATCACATCACACACTAAATTGACCAAAATAATTAAATGAAACAAAACCCAGTGTGGTAGCATTGGTGAGTAACAGATATATATTCATTCATTGGTAAAAGAGTAGAAACTTTCAGAGTTTTTTTGGAGAACAGTCTGATAATATACAATAAAAGTAATTGTTAGGTTCTTCCTAAGTGCTAATGAGATAATGAGATGATAGGTTCTTACTAAGTGCTAAGTCAGTACTTAACAATTCTCTAGTTCCATCCTTTAAGGGGAGTTTTACCCCCTCGAACTTCTGGGGAGGAGCTTACATGTTTAAGAGGAGCAAGTTCATTGGTTGAAGCATTTTTTTCCCAGAAGCCCCTGAGTTATTCCAGCCCCTGGGAGGATAAAAGAAGCAACATTGAGCAAGGGAGAGGAGTCTCTACTCTAGGTCAGAGTTGGCAGCTCTCTACAGGAAGAAGAATCTGGCCAAGAGATTGAGTTGAGACAGCAGATCTTCTCCCAGAGAGCAATCAGCAGTCTCTGGAGACAACAAAACATTACATATTGGCGCCCACAATGTAGGGCAAGGACTTTTGCTTATTCTGACAAGGACTTACTCTGAGCCCTTCAAAGGAGCTAAAATGGACCTTGACAAGTAATCTAGTCTTTAAAACCATAATTCTATTGTTGGGAACATATCTTAAGCTGTCATCCAAAACAAAGACTAAGTTATCTGTTCAAAGATTTGCATAGTAGTTTTGGCTGTAATTACAAACCCAAATAAACAAATTATAAGTTACCTAATTATCCTACCATAATGTATATTAATTGCTGTATATTAATTACTTTATTGGGATTAAGATAAATAAGTAAATACATATAAAGAAATCTAGGGAAAAAAAAAAAAACTTTTATAGCTTAATGCAAAATGGGGAGGGGAAAGAAAGGACCGGAACAGAATTCAGCATGTGATCATAAAAGAGAGAAAAAAAAAAAAGGAAATAAAAAGCAAAGAATCCTGATGGAGACTTTACAGAGAAAAATTGAAGAATTATGAGATTTCACAATTCTATTGAAATGTAAATAGTTATAAAGCAAGTATTATTAATTTTAGCTATGTTTAATGGTAATTGTATAATAATAAATCATTTTAAAAGATAGCATCATAAAAGATATTACAAAAAATCATGACAAGAAATAAGGATATGTCTATCATATAGTCAAGCAAAAGAATAACAGATGAAGCATCATACTGAGTAGATCTTCTATGGAAGGCATGGATAGGAGATTATGGGAAGTTATGGATGCAATTTGTATGGGCTGAGAAAATGTGTATCAATTGTGATCTGTACTATTGCAAGGGAAACCCAGATTGGTAAACTCATAGATTTATCAAAGTCCATGCTTAAATAGTTACCTTGCTTCCTTCAAAAATTTAGCTTATGCAACCATATCCCACATGAGGCTTTCTATATCCCTTCAATTGCTAATATTGTCTGTCATATATTTACTTTTATAAAATATTTTGTATTTATTGATATGTATTTATGTTTTCTCTGGGGATATGATAGTAAGCTCCTTGAGGGCAGGAACTATTTTGTTTTTGTTCTTTTATCCCCAATGTCTAAGATTATATCAGATACTGGTATGTATTTAATATATATATTGATTTATTAATAGTTAATGAAAGGTAAGTATCTGGTTTATTAAAATACCAATTGATTGTTTTAAATGGCTGATTTTGTGTTCCTTTTTTGACTTCTTTGAATAATTGTAACATAAAAATGTGAGATGTAGCTTTGATCAGACAACAAAGTTAATATTTCAGCAATCCTAGTCAGTTAATGCATAATTATTAGAGAAATCAATTGGGACTTCATTTTTAAAAATCATTAGATCTTAGAGCTTGTGAGACTCCCTGTTTTTCTCATTAATTTAGTTTAAATCTTGGAGTCAAGTCTTAATAACAACAGATAGTGTAATGAATTGGGGTTCTTTGGATAATGTATTCTTATTCAGCTAAATCTATGATTTTCATCATTTTATTGCTAAAAATAGTTATATTAAATTCTCTGGACATAAAGAAATAGCTCTTTCCTATGATCTATCTAGCCTTCTCATTAGACATCATGGGTATAGATCATGAGATCAAAGAAAGAGAATGCCTGAATGAGATATTGACATCTATTCATTCAAAATGTCAAATTATGATAGTACCACAGATTATATATTAACATCTTTCTTGTAAAGTTTTCTTGGCTACCTAGTGAATACTAATTTTCAAGAAGCTCCTGTGAAATAAATAAGTGGCAAGAGGGATTGGCTCCATTTCCCAAAAACAAAGTTAATCTAGGAGATGCCCTGACTTGCCAGTGACAAAGCAGTGGAGAAGAAATCCCAAGGCCTCTTGTTTTCTTGGCCCAAGCTCCTCCTTATAAAGGTACGAATGCAAGGTTTATTTTTAAATTAATATTTCTGGGATTTGTTTCCAAAAGAAGCAGTGATCCACAAAATTTTCCAGATGACTCAGTTTAAAAGAAAAAAAAAAACACTTTCTTAAATTAATCATTGAAAATAGAATGATGGCTATTAGGTTATCTCTAGAGGAACTTAACCAATTATTCTCTATAACACATCAACTACAAGTTTATGGTTTAGTCTAAACACACAAATGAATACTGCCTATATTACTTGCAACTGGTATGATCCAGGGAATTTCATTGACTTTTCAATATTTAATGCATAATAACTGAAGGAATCTTGGGTGGTTATATAATAATTAGTAACATTATTATAAAACCTAGCATGTATAGGCAACTTTAAAATTTGCAGGGCACTTATATATGCTATCCCATTTGATTTTCGAAACAATCCAAGGAAGGATCCTATTTTTTAGCTAAGGAAACCAAGACTGAGAAAGATCAAAACTGAGAGATTAAATGACTTGCCTGGGATCATATAATTGTTGTATCTGAAGAAGGATTTGAACTTAGTTTCAAATATATGGGGGAAAAAACAATGCCCACATTTTGAATTACCTACCTAAGGAGAAAATCTTCTAAATATATGTGTGTGTGTATACACACACACACATAAACACACACACACACACACACACACACACACACACACACCTCTACATAGAGAAGGGGTGAGGGAGTGTGCATATGGGTGTAGATGTGTATTTGGCGAATACCTAGATTCCCTAAGATGGGGGTACTCAGGAGGATACTTCTACTTCTAAGAGAAGACATTCCTACTTGAGTAGGAACAGCATCTTTCCATTGGCTGCAGAGCCTGAAAAGACTGAACCTTTAACAATGATCAGATTGGACCATTCACTCTCTCTTTCCAAGTGGCATCCAGAAGTGGGGTCTCATTTACTCACTGCCTTGCCATGTTCTAAGTGGGAGAAAGGCCATCTTCCTCTTTCCCTTTAAATCCTGTGGCCCTGAAAAATCGACTTGAATTTGGGGGTTTTGTTTATTATTCCTCTTCCTTCTAGGTTCAGGGAGCAGGGACTTCTGTCCCCAGGAATTTGTTTCTTGGTGAACTTGCAGTCAAGATTCGAAAATATATGTTGCTTACCTACTCAGCATATCCTGAGATACTAGGGTACTAACCAGGAGGTTTTAGACTTATAATTTGGTGGGACTGTGTTTTGTAAGCTAACTTCTTATGTGGGTTGCAACCCCATAGAGGGTCACATAATCACATAACTAAATTTGGGGGTCATAAAATTTGTGATTTATGATCAGTAAATGTTTGATTTATAATATTTATCTTTTATAACTTATATACACAGGATTGTATAAAAAAATCTCTGGTAAAAAGAGGTCATGAGTGGAAAAAATTTAAGAAGCCTTCCTATATAGGAACTCAGCCTGTGAACCAAATCCTCATGAACTCAGAGATTGAGGTGACATAGGAGGTATTATGCATCTCAAATGTTGGATTGGAATATTAATATGCTTGTTCTTGCTATATCTTTATAGTAAATATTCCTTTGTACAAATTAATCTCATTGCTAAGTAGTTAAATGGAACTGGAGTCCAAAATCAAAGGAATTCAATCAATACGGGTTTGAAGAATGACAGAGCCGAGAGAGACCCCTACTTTCCCTACAGAGACCAGAGTACCCTGGGGCTTTCATGCTATGGTAGTCTGTTGCCCATGCCATAGAGAAATTAGACTTTCACTGCCTGGACACCACTAGAAAGAGAATGTCTCAGTCTGGTAGTTTTAAACATTCATCCCCTGTGAGTGACTGCCTAGTTTCTCTCCCATAGCATGGGGAATAGGGACACAGCTGAGGCCAGCCTGGGATTTGTGGAAGCATTCAGCAGCAATTACTCTTTATGGTTTATAAAAATTAAGAAGTACTATATTTATGATGTCTAGTCTAAAGTCTTCAGCATCCCTTGAATCAAAGACTTGAATGGGAGACAATCAATCCCAGGAGTGACCTGAATTCCAGAGTTAGAATCAGTAGCTTGATCAATAGAGGGAATTTATGAAGACCAAACTAAGAATAAGAATGCTTTATGCAGAATAAACTAAGAGTGGGAATGACTTATCATTTACCAAGTTGACAGAGGGGCTTCTTTTGTTAGCCATTAACCCAGAGAAAAATAGGAAGCATTAAAGGAATAAGATATCTTTTCAAAAGCTGAGTGTCCATATGTACATTGATCTCTTTAACTAGTAATTCCAAAAGCCCTTACAAACTGTTTTATTATTGCCATAGAACTTCTTCACCTTTTGCCTCTATGAAATGTGAACTAGAAACAGTTGTTAGGAGAGAGCAAGATTATTCTGATTTATCAAGAAAAAAAACTTTTCCAGAATGCCTGGACAGTTGGCAGACAATGTTTGTCTCTGACAAACTTAGCTAAAGTACAAAAGTTAATAGTTTTACTTTCATAAGGTGGAGGACTTTGGAGGAGTTGTGTCTGCTATAATTTATACCACCTGTGCCTACTGCTTCTGGGTATTATCATTGTTTCCTTAATCCAATTAAATTGATTTACTTTACTATGCTATGAGATTTTAGTGATTTGTTAAAGACAGCTGGAGATAGCTTGCCAGTTGCATGGAGCTGATTCAAAATAGACTATACTGAATCTAGTCCCAACTAGATTTGGAAATAACAATATTGGGAAAGTATCTCCCAAGTCCCCTAAAAAAAACAACTTTGCTTTTCTCTACTTTTCTGATGGTGACCAAAGCAGGAATATTATGAGCCTCCAGATGGGGAAAAATGTAATGCCAGCAGACTACTCTTTCCACCTGAGCAGACAGGTGGCTGTGAACACATGCTGCCTCTATTCCTTTTCCTGTTCATGTTTGTTCTTTTCTACTCTTAAATGAATGAATGTTGAGAAAGACTAGATCAGGCTGTGACCTTGTAAATTTCAAAAGGTCAGAGAAGCCACTAGGGATCCATGATGAGAATCCATTGCAAAGACTGCTATAGACACTGGAACTCTGCTGAGTGATGTATTTGGCCCAATCTAGCAGTGGGTTGACCCTACAGCCAAGATATCATGTCTTGCAAGCAAGGAAGCAGACTGTCCATCTTATTATCCATATTATCCATATTATACCCACTATAGGGTGATAGGAAAAGTATTTGAAGCAGCTATTCTAAGTTTGTGCCCAGGGACTTTCCTGGAACTGAAATAAATTTTTAAGGGGAAGCAGTGATTTGTAAGAACTATTCATAAGTTTTCTCAGTTTCCTCTTTATTTGTGTAAAATTTTTTTCTTAAGTGCACATTTATTTGCAGAAAGAACAGGAAAAGGATGTTTTCTGTGAAATACAAAGAATCATAGTTTGAAAAAACAAAAAAACAACAAATACTTCCGAGGACCTGAAAAAAACCCACCCTTCAAATAAAAGTGCTTAGAGAACCCTAGTGAAAGCACCTTAGAGGCAAAAGTATTGGCTGATGTTAGAAATGGTTACAATGCATCCACTCTCTATATGTTAGAATGTTAGAAATGGCTACAATGCATAGACATAGATACATAGACCTCTACAGACCTTAAACTTAAAATTGTAACTAACAAGAAAAGCTTAATATTGTTTCAGTAGCCCCAGTGTAAAAGAAAATTTAATTCATTAAAAGAGCGTGAAGTCTCAGAAAAGGAATAGTTTAACCCAACAGGTAATGCATAGTATAAACCTCAGCTTCTTAAACTGTGATTTACAACCCCATATGGAGGTCTCATAACTGAATATGGGGGATATGTCCCCATTCTTCCTTTTCTCCCCCACCAATAACTGTGTGCATTGGTAGGAAAGTATGACCCAGACTTATAGTAGGCTGATATATTTTGATTATTCCTGTTTTTCCTTCTATTCAACAAATGTTATGGCTTGATTGTTCCAGATGTAAACATTTCATGATTAAGAATTAATCTAGTTCTGGAATGATTAGGGACCAAGTTCAAATCCAGTCTCAGACACATGATACTTATTAACTGTGTGACCCTGGCAAGTCATTTAATCCCAATTACCTGGCCCCCCCCAAAAAAAATAATAATGTTATCATTGTGATTCAATTTGTATAAATAGGAAGCACACCTATGGGGGCTCATTAACTAAATTTGAAAATGTAGATATGTTATGTTTTAGGTTTTTTTTCTTCTTCTCCATCTCAGAGACTGAGATGCAAGTGCAAACTTCCTGGGTACAGAAGTTCCCCATCCAACCCTGGAAAGACCCCTTATACTTCTCCCTGTGAGTTCAGGTTAAGATGAACAAATTAGGGGTGGCAAGAAAGGGGCAAGAGCTTAAAAGTCTTCTTAGAATCATGTCTTTTATACCCACCTGGTCAGCAGAGACCTGATCTAATCCAACTCTTATATTTTACAGACACAGATCTAAGGCCATAGCAGTAAACTGAAATGGCTAAAGTTATGTGTTAAAGTAGACATCAAATAGACATTCTGAAAATGATGCCATGATGTTCCCAGGGGCCTATGGTATATGACATCTCTTTTGGTCTTATGGAAATTGATTCTATTATCTGATTATGCTATTTTAGCTCATTTGTTATCTTTTAATAGGTCAAAATAAATACATTTAGTACCATATTACATACTTATTTGTATGTAAGCCAAAATTGAAAGGCCCCTTTTAGTTCTGACTCCTCTGATAAGCTATACTTGTTTCTATTTTATTTATACATAAATGAAAGGTGAAGTTTAAATATTGGCTAAGAAAATGTTTTTCATTTTAATTTGGCAACATGCATCTGCTTTGGGTTTATTTGTTGCTATGCTTACCTATTTGATGGCAAATTGCACATTTTGGAGGAAAGATACCATGTAACTACAACTTCCCCTTCACATTAAATAATAAAGAATTAAAATTTCTGAATTATTCTGAAATTCACTTTCATCCTATGTTCAGTGAGGGGTTAAGATGACCTAAGTAGTCTCTTCCAAATCTAAAATCCTATAATCCAATTATTTTATATGTGTTCTTGCAAAATCATACTTTTTAATGGCATAATTAAATAACCCTCATCTGGGAGTCAGGAGTATAAGAATCCTAGTCCTTTCTCAGCTGTTAAGTGTAAGACTTTAGGCAAATTATTTCCTTTCTCTGGACCTCAGTTTCCTCTATAAAACTGTAAAATGAGTGGACTGGGAGAGAGTATTACAAAGGTCATTTCCAGCTTGAATGCATTAGTTATTTCTTTGATTTTTGCTATCTTCCATGCAGCTTTCCTCCCCTTTAATTGGGCAATCTCTTTCCCCTCCTTTCTTCTATTCTTTCTCAGGAAACATCCAGACCCTCTGAGATGGTTCTGTTCAACATAAAAACTCTGCCTTACAATGTAGTCCACATGCAGCTCCTCTACTGAAACAGCTTTCCTCACTTAGGCTTGGCGGATAAAGGCTTAAGATCTGGGTGCCAATGGTTATTTTGGGCTCAGGCAAAGGCTTTCTTCTCTGCAAGTGGAAGGGTCCAGAACAAAAGATGCTCTCCACCCCACCACACACACACACACACACACACACACACACACACACACACACACACACATGCATCCCTCTTGTTTCCCAGACTATCCAGGGCAGCCACATGCTTTCCCAAGAGCATTCCCCAGCACAGATGTGAATCCTTCTTCTGTGTTCACACATCTCTTACAGAGGGACACATTTTAAGTTAAAACTTATTCATTTTCACACACCAAACATTGAAACATGATTTTCCAAAATTTAGGAGCAGTCAGTAGATTCCATCCAAATTAATTATCAGCTCTAAAGGGTTGAGGGAAAGAGAGAGAAGGAAGGGGGAGGTGTATGGAATCAAGTCAGTGGTATTCATTTCTTTGTCTCTCTCTCTCTCTCTCTCTCTCTCTCTCTCTCTCTCTCTCTCTCTCTCTCTCTCTCTCTCTCTCTCTCTCTCTCTCTCTCCTCCCCCCTTCCCATCCCTCCCCCCTCACTTGCTCCCACCTTCTCTTTGCCTTATCTTTCTTCTTTATCCCATCCTGTCTCCCTTTCCCTTCTTTCTGCCTCTTCTCTCTTCTCTTCTCTCTGACTCTTATGTCTGTCTCCTGCTACTCCCATCTCCCCCTTTCTTACCCTTGCTTTTCCCTCTATCTCTCTCCCCCTCTCTTGTTTCCTGTGTCTATCTCTCTCTCTCTTCCTCTCCTCAAAGAGCCCCAAAGTTTGTCCTTTGCCCATTGAAGAAATGGCCCCCTGATTTCACAAGTAAATACAAAAAAAGCAAGACATCATTGATCAAAGGACTTTTGAAAAACCTGACTTCCTGTTGAAGCAATGAAAGCAAAATTTCTATGCAGCATTTCTACCTTCAAGGTCACCATAGAATTAATCGAGTTCAACATTCCTCTCCTATTGCCTTTATTTTTAAAAATCTCCTCCCGGAGCCACAAGGGCATAGAAGGATGTGCTCCGTCTGCCTCTTTAAGGGAAGAGACCTTTGGAGCTTCCCTCTATCAAGTATGTGGCTGGTTTAGCATGTAGAGTTTCAGGCCATAAATAATTCAGGAACCTTGAAGATTTTTCTTCTCCCTTCTCAGTTGATCCCCTCCCCCTCTTCCTCCCTCCTCTCTTCCCCATTTCCCTTCCTCTTCCCCTCCCCTTTTCTGGCTTATAACAAATGCTAATTTAATCAACTGGCAGTAAATCGTGCTGGTTGCTGACTCATGCCAGACTGAGCCCCTGCGGACTAACAGAAGCTTTGCCATCTCATTTAGAAATGAACAATGCATGAGTGAGTTGCAGGGCTGTTCACCTTTCTTCTTTTGTCCTTTTTCCTCTCTTTTATTGGGGGGGGGTGGGGAGAGGGCGGGAGAAGTATTGTTCCAAACTAGAAACATCAGCAGCCAGCGCAGGCAGAGCAATTCCCCTGCATCCCGCAAGGGGGCCTGAGGTGTTCGGGACCAGCTCCCGGCAGCTGCAGGTCTTAATGAGGCAAGACTTCGGGAGTAACCCTGAAGTCACTGCACAAGTAAAGACCGAGCCCTCACCCCCACCCGGAAGACACGCAGTGGGAAAGGAGGGGAAGGAAAGGAAGTCCCCCACCTCACCCCAACACACACAGTTGGAAAGGAGGGGAAGGAAGGGAAGCCCCCACCTCACCCCAATACACATAGTGGGAAAGGAGGGGAAGGAAGGGAAGCCCCTAACTTACCCCCAATATACACAGTGGGGAAGAAGGGGAAACCCTCTCCCCACCTCCAAAACACACAGTGGGAAAGGAGGGGAAGGAAGGGAAGCCTCTACCTTACCCCAACACACACAGTGGGAAAGGAGGGGAAGAAAGGGCTCCTACCTCATTCCAACACACACAGTGGGAAAGGAGGGGAAAGAAGGGAAGCCCTCATCTCACCTCAACATACATAGTGGGAAAGGAAGAGAAAGAAAGAGATTGGGGAAGAAGGGAAGGAAGGAAAAATCTGTGGCTTGTTATCCAAAAACTTATGTGTCAGTGAAGCCATTTGGAAATTTTAGAAGCAGACAGCCCTGGGATCCAGGATAATGACAAAGGATTCACAAAGGCTGAGCCTGACTCCATTTCTGGGCATCTTTCTTTTCTCCCCTCCCTTATCACAGCATCTATAGAAGATGGCCCCCCAGACTCCCTGTTGGTGGCTTTGTTTAAACATGTCCTAGAGCTGAAGTTGTGGAAAAAAAGGGTTGTTTCCTTTGTTTGGGGGTTGATGATGTGGTTTTTTGCTATAGAGGGAAGAAACTATCATTTTCATTTCTAATTTGCAAAGTGTTTTCAAAGAATAGAGACATGTGGCATAATGGATATAGGTGGAACAGGAAGCCTGCCTCAGTTACGAATCCTGCCTGACACGAACAAAATGATAATGAGTGTATATCTAAGCCTGTTTACATATCTGCAAAAAGAAAATCATAATAATACTTGTACCATCACAAAATTGCTTCATAACTCAGATAAGATGATATATTTAAAGCACCAGCTCTTAAAGATAGGTCTAGTATATAGGAGGTGCTTAAATCATAGGTGACTGATTGACAAAGCATATATATTTCTTTTATTATTAAAATGAGATCTTTGTCTCCTTCTCCTATACAAAGCCATCTCTATTTCCATTTCAGGATTTTAGGAATTCCTCTAACAAGACAGTGGGTTTGGCTTTGTCTAATACCATGAGTTTAAGGCCTCATTCTAGCATCCCCCTTCTTAACTACATTGCTTACTTCCCTACTTCCATTTAATCAATTAACACCAGTTAACCTTTTTCAAAAATATACTTACTGATATGTGTGTATATACACACACACATATGTATATGCTATACACATATATTGTATATATGGCTATATATGCATATTATGTATAATATGCATATATAGCAAAAACACTTATAGGATGTTTGTAGGATGAACATATCCTCTCAATAACTGGGGCCACAGTCTCCTCTATTCCATCCTGGTACCGGGAGAAAGTAAGCTCAAACTAAAAACAGTTTCTGTACTGCCTTCATCCCACACATGTTCAATTCCAAATGTGACCTAGATGCTGGATGGGTCCAAATCTCTGCTACCATTGGGCTGGGTCAAGCAGGTTGCTCAGCACTGCATTCCTTACCATCTGGCTTCTGGCAAATTCCTGCCTAGACCAAAGAGCATCTCCTACTCCTGCTATTCTGGTGACTCATCATTCTACCCTCTCAAAGTTCACAAGGTTGTAACCAACTTCAATATTCCTTCACAGAATTGCACAAAAAATGGATACCAGAGAGACCAAAGCAACAGCAAGATAGAGTGCTCAGGGGCCACACTGTCTCAGTCATAAAATGAAGGCCTGAGGCCTGTTTTTCCACCAAAGCTTTATTCTTTGTCCCAGTACTTGAACAAGGTAGGGATGATGGCTAGATTTCATCCTGGCCACTCTATGCCTTTCATCAACAAGGTCTCATTATTGTGTGGATAATGGACCAGAATCAATTAAAGAATGGTTCAAACCAGGGAGAAAGCTTCATCCATTATACATCATCATGCCTTTTTGAAAGCAGTCTTTCTAGCCTCTTCCATGTGAGGATTGCATCATCTGAGCACCCTGTTTGTATTTTCTCCTTCTACATCAAAACAAAACAAAACAAAAAGTATCCCTAAAGGGAAAAAAAAAACAACAACCCTTCTCCCTTTAGGGAATTTGTGCTGCTATCAACCCTAAAGGATATATACTCCTCAGAGATTCTGAACTGTAGGTGTAAGAAATGGTCCCTGACTTAACACTCTACTAAAGTTATACATATTCAAAGTAAGCGTTACTCACCTGTTCTATCAAGCTTTTTGGTCTGACTTCTGCATGAAAATGAAATGAATAAGCATGAGGTTTTCAGGAGAGAGTCTGATCTCCTCTGACACTTGCATGGAGTTTGTGGTTGGTACCACTTACCCCCTCATATCAAGTTCTCTAGAACTTGGATCCTCCTTACCTTTCCAGTCACTTCATATTCCTCTTCTTCAAACACTCGCCATTTCCATCAAAATAGCTAGCTATTTCCAAAAAATAACATTCTATCTCCTGCCTCCTTGCCTTGATGTGGGTGATTTCCCATATCTAGAATGCCTTCCTACCTCACTTCTGTTTCAGAGAATCCTTCCCTAGCTTCCTTTAAAGAGCAGTTCAGGTGCTACTTCCCAGATGAGACCTTTTCTGATTCCCCTCAAATTGCTAACTCTTCTGCCCTCATGGAATTACCTTCTCTGTACTTATCTTTGTATATACTGTATTTTACACATGGAGAATGTTTGGCATTTATTTGGCCTTAATCCTCATTGAGCCCTCTGCATCCCTCAGTAGAACATAAATTCTTCACAGATAAGTGGCTTTCATTTTTGCTTCTCTTATGTCAAACACTCAGCACAGTCCCTTGCATACAAGTCATTTAATAAATATTTATTTAATTGAATTAGTGTATATTGCTTTGTTGTCTTTTTGTGATTCTGTCCTTCCTTCCTAGATAGATTGAAAGGTCCTCCACAGTAGAGTCTGTGTTTTATTCCAAGTCTCTGTACATTCCTTGTGGATAACTCCAAAAGCTTCTCCCACAGTGCTTTGCACACTAGGTAATCAATGAATACTTTATTGATTAATTAGTTGATAGAATCACTTATGGAGAACAAATAGGAAAGATACTATTACCTCAAAGATGATTTTCAAATTTACCCATTAAGTTCTATTTTTCTTCATGGCTATTTTCCTGAAGTGGCAGCTTTCCCTTTTCCCAAATAGCTTAAAAAAAAAAAAAAAAACAAAACTGCATTGTTTCCTGTTCCTCCTTGAGGGGCCTTAAAAAAAAAAAAAAAAAAACTACCTGCTGACAAACGGCTAACACAGACAATGACAAAAGTGTATTTGCCACAGAGCTATGAGAAAATAGAATCCACTTCCTATAAGAAACAGAAAACGGAACAAAAATGAATGTTGTATGTTCCCAAGCAGCTGCATTCATGTCACAAATGTTCTGGACTTTGGGGCCTCTAATTTATGGTTCTTGCAACTGCAGGGTCAATGGGAAGCTACAAATGGATACATCCCCTTTGGGGGATGCTTTTGCTCCCGTGCTGAGTTCTAGCAGCACACATAACTGCCAAGATGGTTCACTTTGTCCTTATTTGACCAGAAGACTAATATGAAACACCAAGACCATATATCACTTCTAAACTCCAGGGGAGATTGTAAATAATCCCCTCCTGTTAAGGATCCCTGCTAAACTTTTATACATTAACTCAAATGAGACAATACACAGAAAGCAAAAGGAAAATACAGTTTAAGAATGTGGATAGAGATTCCCATTTCCCAGGTGTGGGAGATGGAACTTTGCAAAGAAATACTCACAATACTGCACAGCAGCTTGCAACCAGACCTGAGTGGGGAAACCACTTCTCCATCTCTTGATGTTAGAATAGAAAGTGTGCAGCTTGTTATTTAAAGGGAAATAAAAAGATAGTGGACACTTGGGGTTCTCTTCTGAATAGCCAGAAGCTATGCAAGCTAAGACTTGTATCTAAGGGAGAACTAGATCCAAGTATTAGGTCCCATGGAAATGCATGGAAATAATGAATTCTTGTAATGTCCTAGGGTCCACCTCTTCCGTTCCCATCTCTTTATTTTTCCCATTCCAAGTTCAAAATCTCCATTTGAGATACAGCCCCTTTCCCCTTTGTCACCCATACTGCAGAACTCCAATGGATCTGTGATACCATTAATGCAGGTATTCCCTCCACTGATAATGACAGCTAGCTGCCCAGGCCTGCCATTCATGTGTACTTTTCCATATATTTACCACAGGAATCCTATGAAATGTCAAAGACAAAAAAATAAAAAATAAATAAATAGGAAAAAGAAGAGGGAAAAAAAAAAAGAAAAGAAATGTCAAGGACAAGCCTGAAGAAATATTCCTGGAACATGAGGCAGATAAAATTCAAGCTGTCCACCCCATTGTACCTTGTCCTTGCTATGGAACCAATCCATCCTCCCCCCCCCCCCCAGCCACACAGTTTTCTCACATCCCCCATGAAACATTTGGCCACTTGATTCCCCCAAAATAGCAGACATCTCTTGTCGGGCTTTTATCTAGAAAGGTTTTGCTACTAAGAATATATAGGAGCACAAAAGAAAAAAGAAAGGTAAAATTATGAGGTTACAGGAGGCTCTCAGTTAATCCTATCCCTGGCATGAATAGGAGAATTAGGCCTTATTCTTTCTTAGCTTCATTCCCCATTATCTGACTCCACCCTCCTTCAGCCCTACCTAATCAGTCCTACCTTTATATTCTTTTCTGTCTCAAACTAAGATAACTCTTAAAATTGTTCTCCTTAAAAGAAGTAGAATCTTAAAGTTCTTTTGTCCTTCAGTCATTTTAGTGGTTTTTCAGATGTCCTTGAGGACAATAGGTGCAAACAGAGCTTACAGGGACCCTCCAGAATTTTGTCTCAGAAGGTCATTGTTATTGAGGGCAATGGATGAGGGGGTGTATTAGTTGTTTTTTGTTTTTCAGATTGACATTTTCTTTCTTAAGTTAGAGAGAAAGACTTTCTACCTGTATGACCTTTGTTGTTGTTACTGTTCAGCTGTTCAGTCATCTCTGGCTCTTCTGTGGAGTAATGAAGTAATGGCTCTTCATTACTCCACAGATCATACTATGCATGGGGTTGTCTTGGTGTAAAAAATACTGGAGTGGTTTGTCATTTCTTTCTCCAATGGATTAAGGCAAACAGAGATCAACAGATAGTGAGTATCTAAAGCTAGTTTTGAACTCAAGTATTTATGACTCCAGACACAGCACTTTTGCACTATATCCCATGTTTCTAATGAAGTCTCTTTTCGCTTGGGTCTCTTAGATTCAAGAGCTTCCTTTAAAGCTCATTTCAAACATGAAGCCTTCCATGATCTCCGTAGCAGTTAGAGCTTCACACAACCTCCTCCCCCCCAAAATCCCCTTATATGTATTACATTGTTCAAATGCTAAATACATATTTATTAAAAAGCCTTTTTTATGGGGAACTCACACAGGACAAGCTCTCATAAGATGATCAGAAAAAGTGATACAAGGATATTCTCAATCTCTCTTAAGAACTTTGGAACCAATTATATGACTTGTGAGACACTGGCACAGGACCACCCAACATGATGTATCCTCATATAGAAAAGGTGCTGTGCTATGAGCCAGGCAGAATTGAATAAGCCCAAAGGAAATACGAAATATGCAAAGTTAGAGAAGCTATCCCAAAAGTTCATATGGACTATTTGTGTCTGATCTATGGCAGAGAATTCTGAGTTTGTATTGGTCTGATCAGCCAGAGTCAGATGGCTTGATTCTAACATAGTGATGTCATTTTGTTCCTCTTCGAGAATGAAGGACACCAACTAATCAACATACACATATATACATATATGCACATATACATGGATTTCAGAATTTAGGTTTTCCCAAAAATCCAATTCTAATC
Organism: Sminthopsis crassicaudata; assembly: GCF_048593235.1. Taxonomy (NCBI): domain Eukaryota; kingdom Metazoa; phylum Chordata; class Mammalia; order Dasyuromorphia; family Dasyuridae; genus Sminthopsis; species Sminthopsis crassicaudata. The sequence continues at coordinate 76,052,971 of NC_133619.1, read as the reverse complement.
TTATTATTCCTCTACTCAATAAAACCCAATCTAATGGTAGCCATCTCTTTGTTGGGGTAGGCGATATGGGAGTTGAAGGAGGAGGAAAAGGGGAAAAAAAGAAATTTAAATAACTTTGTTGTATATTTGGAGGGAATAGCAAGCTGTATATGGTAGATTTGCAGCATCATGTGCAATCATCTTTTTTATTATGCTGTGTTGTGGAAATGTTTGCTTTGTTCCTTGAATTGAAAATAAAATAAATTTTTAAAAATGATCCCCTATTACCTTTGGGATCAGATAGAAATTCCTTTGTATGGCATTTAAATAACATGATTCTAAGCTAGCTTTCCAACTTCATGCACTCTTTTTGTTTGATCCAGTTGCCCTAATGATTCCTCACATATGGTACTCATTTCCCATCTCTGTGTCTTTGCACTGGTTATCCTTGACTAAAATGTTCCCTCTCCTCACCTCTGCTTCTTCAGATCCCTAGTTATCTCCAACACTCAGTTCATTAAGCCACTCTTGATTCCAGTGCCTCATGGTCACTCTCAAATATTAGGCTCATGCATTTGAGTTGAAAAAAATTTTAGAGATCAGCAGAAAGTACTCAGACCCAGAGAAGTTGTCACAGGTCAAACAGTCATCAAGTAGATCTGAGGCAAGAATTCTAGAAGGGATTTTTCTGACCACAAGTATATATAAATTGTTTCCTCTTCTAGACTGTAAACTCAAGGCAGGAACTGCTTCTTTTCTGTCTTTACATTTGTTGTACCTCCCCATCTCCCCAGCCACAAGAACCTTTCCCAGCACTGTAGTACAGTGCCTGGCAGGTAGTAAGCACTCAAATGCTGGTTGATGGATTGATCATGGGGAGTTATTACATCTTACATGCTACTCCTAAACATGTTACCCCTCCTTCATCATACATCCCATGTTTTGTTGAGGTCCTAATTCTATTCAAGATGTGTCAGTTTATATGCATGAAGCTTATTAAGCAAGCATAATAAAGAAAGTCTTTTCCCAGTCTTTAAACTTGGTCAGTTGAAACCAGTTTCTAGCCTGGACATCTTTATCAAAAGTTTGAAGCCAAGTGAGTTTCTTCTCCTGAAAGTTCATTGGTTAGAGATAGTTATATCCTACATTACCTTGAGGCTTACAGCATTCTGTGGAAATGTAGCTTTTCAGTGTTTTTCATTCCTCATGGTTCCTGAGGAATTAAATTTTAATTGTTCTATGGAAACAACTCTAATTTGTCTCTCATACCAGGATTATCTCAGATTTGGGGAAGAGAATACAAGGGAATAAGTTCTTACAAAGCATCTACTATGTGTAGAAATAGGTATCATCAAGCAGCTTTATTGGCCATTCCCCAATTCCAGCTCATGGTTCCATAGCAGAGAGGAGCAACTGAAGTCATGAAAGAAAGGGGGTTCTATTTGGTTAAGGAATAGAGCACAGACCAGGTATGCAATGAAGAGATCTCCCTATAACTTACATCATGTTGAAAGCACCCAAAATTTACAGACTGATTTGTTGAAGCAGCAGAAAGACAAAAAACCAGAAGCTTAAGTAAGACATCACCCCTCTCCCTGCACCTTATTGCCAAGGTCCAACTCTTAACATAAAATGCAAGTCAAGAAATAAACTGGGGGGAAAATAAGCATACCTAATCATCAAAAGCTACTGTAGTAGCAGGAAAATTCAAGACATAAACTCAGAAGAAGATAATTACTTGAAAAGAACTATAAATAAGCTTCAAAGGAAAAAAATGTAGATTGTATGTAAACCCAACAAGAATTCCTAGAAGATTTAAAGAAAGGGATTTTTAAGTGCAAAAAATATTTTTAAAAATAAATAAAATGGGAGAGGAAAATTGGGAAAGAAATTAGAACAATGTGAAAAATTATGAAAAAAGAATTTACAGCTTGGTAAAACAAGTACACAAAGTACTGAAGAAAACAATTCCTTATAAATCAGAATTGAGCAAATGAAAAGAGATACAAAAACACTTTGAAGAAAATAACCCCTTAAAACTATAATTGGTCAGGTGAAAGCTAATGACTCCATGAGATATCAAGAAACAATAAAATAAAGTCAAAAGACTAAAAAAGATTCAAAGATATGAAATAAATCATAGGAAAAACAAATGAGTTGGAAAAGAGATCAAGGAGAGATAATTTAAGAATTATTGGATATCTGAAAGTCACGATTTTTAAAAGAGTAGAGACATTATAGGATATTATATATCCTAAATATCTTAGAATCAGAGGACAACTTTGAAATTGAAAAAAAAAATCCACAGATCACCTCTTGAAAAAAATCCCAACATAAAAACTCCTAGGAATATTATAGCCAAGAATAACTCATTTAGCCCTATCAGCTTAGCCTACAAATGTATATATTAGGAGCCAAACAAGAGAGGTGACTTGTCCAAAGTCAAAAAAATTAGCAAAAGTAGAATTCACCCTGAAGGCTCTGGTTCCAACTCTAGGGCTTTTTCCATTTAAACTTCAATTCTTTCAATGGTCCATGATCTCATTGATATGGATACTCTTTCCCTATGAGCAACTCATCCACATCTCATTCTGAGTTATTATTAGCATGTTCTCTCATAAACCTCCATGAAGGATCCAAGACATGAGATGGAGGGCTTTCTCTGGGTCTTTTATAACTTTTGTGTGTACAGAGGGAGTAACACAGGTATCTATGTGTTTTCTCTTACTTTGGAACTAGTCTACTTTGTTTTCTTATTATAATAACATTTATGTTATTTTTTATACACATATTATCATTGGAGACCTGCTCCAGCTTATTTACCTTCCACCTGAAATATATTCCTTGCTGTTTTGGTAGTCTTCCATTTAATTCTTTGAAAATAATGGTGGTCTGGGATTAATAACCAATTTCTACCACTTTTAAAAATTCCTATAAATGTGTCCTTAAATGTTTAGAAGTTATCATTCCATATAACTATAGAATTGAATTGCTGGAATGAATCTTAGAAATCATGTAGTCCAAACTTCTCATTTAGCAGATGAGAAAAATAAGGCGCTGAAATTCTGCCACTCATTAACCTGAAGGTAATAAATTGATTTCTGTGAATCTCAGTTTCCTGATCTATAAAATGATGTAGCCTTTATAGCCTGGTGCTAAGGATAGAATAAGGAAGAATTACAAAGCATGTGTTAGCTATATGAATAAACAAGCCATTTCAATTTCTTTATCTGTTCAATGAGGAGGTTGGACTAGATAGCCATGAAGTTTCTTCCATTTCCTATAGTCTTACTAAGTAAGTCTTTAGGGTCCTTCCATCTACTGCTGTCATACCAGTGACTTGTTCAGGATCATACAACTATTAAGAGATGAAGATATAGAATCAACTTCACCTGATCCACTCCTCTTTTAATTATAATAGTGGTTCTCAAACTTTTTGGTCTCATGACTCCCATACATTCTTTAAAATTATTGAAGACCCCCAAAAGCTTTTGTTTATGTAGGTTATATTCAGAAGTGTTCTAGTGAATATTTAAAAATAAGTTCTTGGGGAGGGGAGGGGAAGAGAGGAGAGGAGGGTTATATACATAATGCATTTAAGTTTAATCAGCATTAACATTTCTTCATCATTTTCTAAAGTCTAGATAAGCAAAAAAAAAAAAAAAAAAAAAAAAAAAAAAAAAAAAAAAACGAGAAATCAAGCTCTGATTTGAGGGATTTGCCAATATACAAGGGATAAATAGTCACAATGAAAATTTCATAATTGCTCTCCTAAAGCAGTATCAAGAACCAGTATACTGGCTCTGGCATACAACCTGGTTATATCTTATTGTTTACCATATTAGAAATTAAAATGTATTATGATAGAAATAAATTGTATTATTATGAAAATAGTTATGACCTTGTAGACCCCCCGAATGGGTCTCAAAGGGACCCCCAAGGGATCTCTGAATCATACTTTGAGACCTGCAGTAGAAATATTCTCCTTCACTTTCACTCTCCTTTCTTTCCATCTATAGTTTTTTAAGCATTATAACTATGGAAGAGTTAAACTGATTAAATCTGTGTAGCAGTCAACATAGAGCACTTATGTGATATTTTTAAATGCTTTTAAGATCTAGTTTTTTCTTTTTTTTTTCCATTCCTGGCACTAAACCCAGGGTTTCTTTTAAATGTGCTCTGAACCTGGCATGTGAGCTGCATGACAAGTGAAACCCCACCGCTTCTGTATTCCAATTCACAAGTCCTTTTGAATTCTAGGAATTTGTCGTGGTTAGGTTTTATTCACAGCTTATTCTGCTAAAATATTCTCTAGTGATGTGTGGAGTCCAGGGGAGGTATAAATGCTATTCATTTCTCAAACAAGGGCAATGATTTGCCTTGGATGAGGGGGGTGGGTGGGTGGAGGAAATACCTTTTCTTTTTATTTTCTTTCCATTCTATAATCCCAAACAACCCTTCTCAGAAATAATAAGCTCTCTTTGCAAGGCGGATTGAGCTGACAAAAATGAGTGTGGTTCAGATTCATTGATGCTTATCGAGATTTTTAAATCCACAATCAAGGCATTGGGTAAACGGGGTTATGAGAAACAAAGATACAAAATACACATCTTTAACCTCAAGCAATTTATGATCAAATAAGGGAGATGAGCTACTTCCCGAGGATAAGACAACTAATAATACAGGATGTTCAAAGAATCTGTGTGTAGTAAGGGGAAAAAGGAAGAAGATAAGCATTTATTAGGCACCAACTATGTGCTAGTCAATATAATAAGTACCTTACAAATATAATCTCTTTTAATCTTTACAACAACTCTGGGAAGTAAATGCTCTTATTATCCCCTTTTTACAGTTGAGGAAACTTAGGTATGCAGGAGTTAAGTACCTGAAACTTGATCTAAACTTAAGTCTCCCATTGCTCTATCCACTATGCCAGGTAGTTGTCTCTTTATTAGCTTAAATTTGAACTGACTTTTGGGACACCTAATAATAGTTTCCATTACAGGGCTATTTTAAGATTTGAAAAACATTTTCCATTCATTTTCATATTATCAAAGACCTAGCACTAGCAAGGATCTAAGAGATCATCTAGTACAGTCACCTCATTTAGTGAAGAAAGTGTGGATTTTAGCAAGTTAAATGACTTCTCCAAGGTCATACAGGAAGAGGTGAGATTTGAACTCATTTATTCTGGCTTCACCCTACTGACCTCACAGAGTTGTGAATGGGAGTATGAGTAAACTATGAAGTGAGATATCACTGTAACCTCTTCCTACTTTTTTTTAGTTCAAAGGGTCATTTTTAAGCCAGTTCAGATGATAGTATTTTTAAACTCATGTGTTTCTCTTCCTGTCTCACCAGTGAGAAAGTCAGCCACACTGAGTGAGAACCTGCTCTTCTTGGCAAGTGGGCTCTGGTGTGTGCTTCACTGAACAGCTGGTCTTGGAAGTGACTTGAACTGACAAACTCTCTGAACTTGTCCCATTGGATTTGTCTAATGACACTGCCATTGACATTGATGGAAAAAGTCATCCGCAGAAGCATAGCATCTCTGGATGTCTGAGCAATTCAGAAAGCATATAAGTACCCAAGGAGGGCTCTGCCTTCAGGTGAGAGAAGGATATGTATAGGAGAACCAAGAGAAAATCTGTCCTATTTAAGTAGGAAATTTAAGTAGAAAATTGAAAGTTTAATCAGCTGCAAAATTATCCACCTAAAAAGGAAAGATTTTCTCTTACTCTTTACTGTAACCATTACCCACAATTCTAATCCTTCTTTGTTCTGAATTGGGATTTTTCTTCAGTGCCCCCTATCTTATTCATCTTTATTCTCTTTCTACAGCTTGTGGGTTTATGAGAAGGCTCTGTTGATCATTTGAGAACAGAAGATGACAGAGAGCCAACAATCAAAACTAGTTTTTGTCCCCTTCTCTCTCACTCTACAATCCAATGGAATAGAGTATAGTTCTTTGAGAGCAGGAACTGGGTAAGTTTTGTCTATCTCCAGGACTTAGTACAGCATACGGCACATAATAGACACTTAACATCTGCTTGTTGAATATTTTGACTTTGTGTAAGACTTTGTGATATTCCTTTTCAGAGAGACAGAGATACAGAGAGAGATGCTACCAGTTCCTTTCCTTGGAACTGAGAACTTTTTAATGTTTGCTAGTAATGCAGCCTTACCCTTAATCAGTAATAGAAGAGCTGTGAGAGACTCTGGAGATCCAGGCTGCAGAGATCAAGACCCTGAAAAAAGAGAAAAAACAAAGATCTCAGTGTCAGTGATGCTGTTTGAGTGGTCTAGATTAGTGGCTATAAGAGAATCCCCTTTAAATCAGCCATAGCTTTTAAGAGTGAAAGAATTCACTCATTCCCGAATTATTAGTTGCAAAATGAAAGTTTATTGTTAGATAGAAATCAATTTACCAAGAGAGACTGACTTCTATAGTGGTAGATTTATGGAAAATGAGATTTTGCACTGAGAGAATGAAGTTCTCAGTGGACAGAAGGTCCTGGCAGTGAAGGGAACTACGAAGTCCATCTGCAAAGACCTTAGTTAAAGGAAGCTATTATATTGGGTCTTAGTGGGGGGCTGAGACAGCCCAAATTGGCTCATCTACAAGCTGAGTTTCAACTTGAGCTGGAATTTGAATGGAATTCTTCATTAGGACCAGAGATCACAAAACAGATAAGGAGCCAGAGCATAGACCAGCTTATGACCTGTCCCAAGTCAGGGGGGAGCATGTAGTGAAGTAAGGCCAGATATGGAGGTGATCAGGCAGTCTCTGAAATTCTCAATGACCAGAAAGAAAACCTGGAGAACAAGCCATCTAGCTGTACTATCTCCTTTCTCCCTTGTTTTCTCTATTCTAGTCCAGAACTCAGAGCTGGGTCCAGGCAACAGCACTATTCTGATCATCCTCATTTCCTTTCTACAACCTGTGTGTCTATGAGGAGGCTCTGTGATATGGTCAGAGTAGCCAAGTAAGCAGGTTGAAAGGTTTCCTCTGCTTTTTTGATCTATTAATAAACTGAGTATAATGGCTAAACAGCCAATCTTTAAAAATAAATAAATAAAATTCAAAAAGCCAACCTTGATATCTGACTTTAAGTCCTGACTATTATGTATACATATACATATATTATAATATACATGATAATGTATGTTAGCTGTGTGGTGATCATGGGATAATTACTTAACCTTTCGATACTTTGGATTATTCTCTATGAATAGTTATTGAAGAGAAGAGATGAAGTTTTCTGTACTAATGAAATCTAAAAGTTCCTAAACCATGTGGTTTTCTCACTCCTCGCAGCCACTCCAAATTACTTTACTGTATAGTATAATAGAACAAAACTAAGTTAGGAAATTTCTCAGATGTGAGGGATTGGGAGGGTAGAGGTTTTAGAATGTTATTTTTGTTTATACTTCTAAACTAGCATTCAGAACCCACTTAATAAAGGTTTCTTTCTCATCTACCATTGAAACTGGGCAACTTAGGGTAGAAGGCTCATTCATGGATACTAAAGGGAAATTCTGGTGCATGAGTCAAGAGACCCTGATGAGACCACTAGGCTGGTGGTCTGATTATAATGTCATATAGTGGCTAACTTATTATACTACCTCTGTTAATGAGATACCTTATTTATGGTTTTAGGAGAACAGTACATGTGCTTATATGAGCTTCTAACTACTACTTCAGCAATTGAAGTGTCACATAGTGTATTGCCACATTACAATGAGACTTCCATTATCTGTCTATTGTTTCCCGACTTAATTTCTCATCTGGCTGCCCTACTTTAGGATGTCTCTAACTTCTCCACCATGCCCCAGAAACTTATTATTGGGATAATGTCATCAGCCCTGATACTCCACCTCATTACTAGCCTCTGTTTCTCTGATTAGAGAGTGGAGCCATGAGCTACAAATCTTCATTTATTTAAGGAGAAATCTCATCTCAGATATCTTAATTCTTACCAATCTAGTTCTAAGATTTTCAGGATTCTTTGGTGTTTTGTCTTATCCCATTAGATTTATAAGTCCATGGAGAGCAGAGACTATCTCCCTAGAGTTTTATACAGTGTGGGTATATAATAAATGTGTGTTGGCTTATTAAATACTTTTTCTTTATAAGAATAGGATATTTCTCTAGTCCAATATGAGCTTCAAGTGTTTAATTTAGTTATCAAAGAAAGTATAAATTGACTGATTCATAGAGCTAAGTCTATGCTGTCATTTTAAGGGGGTGTTTTACAGCAGGAAGATAATGGTATTCATTCTCAAATGGAGACAGAGACAGAGAGAGAGAGAGAGAGAGAGAGAGAGAGAGAGAGAGAGAGAGAGAGAGAGAGAGAGAGAGAGAGAGAGAGAGAGAGAGAAAGTAGTGAGAGAGAAAGCTCCCAGCCTGTACAATAATTTAGTTGGTCTCTAATGTCCCTTCCAGTTGTAAATCAATAGGACAATATTGAAAAGTTTTCCAGTTAGGCTTGGCTTAGCTCTAAAGTCTAGATTCCCCCAAGATTAGAGGTATTCCTATTCAGACAGATGAAAATACAAAATGCCCACAGTCAAGTAGTTGTTATCTTTAGATTTTCTAATCAAGCAACCAATCTAGAAGCATTTACTTGGGTTTACCATTCCCAAAAAGCATTTGATTATCTATGCTATTGTTCTCATTAGAGTACATAATCAACAGTTGTCTTCACTTTTACAAAGCTAATGTCCCCCACAAGCTTTGTTTGCTACTGTAGTCCCCATTGTTTGAAACCTGACTTATATGCTAGCTCCTCCATAAAATCTTCCTGGATTCTCCTTAGGTAATGACCTTTACCAGCCACCCTCCCCAAGATCACACATGCCATTTAGTTTCACAGAATCACAAAATTTCAGATTTGGAAGGGACTTCAACTGCTATGATATCAAACTCATTCTCAAAAGGAATCTCTCACTCTAATGTACATGATAAATGGTCAGCCAGACTCTCCTTGAAGACCTGGAAATGAGAAAGGGACATTCTCAAGATAGCCCATTCCACTTTGGAACCTTACAATTTGTTAGGAAGTTTTCTCTGACATCAGGCCAAAATTTGCTTCTTTGGCTTTTTATAGCCTATTGTTCCTCTTTCTGTCCTCTGGAGATAAACAGAATAATTCTGATGCCTCTTCACATGGCAGGTATCCATGATCCCCTGGAGTCTTCCCTTCTCCTGGTAAAACAACCCCATTTCTTTCAATCAATCCTCATATGACATGTTTGTTGTTGTTATTGTTGCTCAGTCATTCAGCCGTGTCCAACTCTTCCTGAGCCCTTGTGGGGTTTTCTTGGCAAAGATGCTGAGATGGTTTGTCATTCCTTCTCCATATATGATAAGTACTCAAGGCTTTTCACCAAATTAACTGCCTTCTTTTGAATGCATTCCAGCTTATCAATGTCCATCTTAGATCTTTGTGCCCAGAATGAAATATAATACTTCAGATATAGTCTGACCAGGATGAAGTACAATGAGATAGATGGTCCCTTCCTATTCCTAGGAATCTACCTCTCTTAGTATAGCCCAAGATCATATTGACTTCTTTTACCTACCACATTCCACCACTGACTTGTATTTAGCTTGTAATCTGTTTTAAAAAAAACAACAAAAAAAAAAAACCCTATAGCTTTTCCAAATTGCTATCTAAACATGCATTCTCCATCTTGTAACTGTGAAGTTGATTTAAAATCATTTATTTATTTATCTATTTATTTATTATTTTTTTAACTTGTTTTATTTACTTATTTTACTTATTTTATTTATTTATTATTACATGTAAAAACAATTTTTATCATTCATTTCTAAAACATTTGAGTTCTCAATTCTCTCCCTTCCTCCTGCCTTACCCTCCCCCCATACACACATTATAGGTTCTACACGTGTGGTCATGCAAAATATTTCCATAATAATCATATTGTGGAAAAAAAGACAAGAAAAACCTCAAGAAGAAGAAAGTTTAAAAGTATTTTTCAATCTGTATTTAGACACCATCAGTTCTTTCTCTCAGAGTGGATAACATTTTTCATCAGAAATCCTTCGGAGTTGTCTTGGGTCATTGTGTTACTGAGAATAGCTGTCATTCACAGCTGATTATCTTATGATATTGCTGTTATTTGTACATAATTCATTTCACTTTGCATCAGCCCATATAAGTCTTTCCAGGTTTTTCTGAGAGCATCCTGCTTTTCTTAGAGCACAATAGTATTCCGTCATAATCACACAGCACAAATTTTAGCCATTCCCCAATTGATGGTCATCCTCTTAATTTACAATTCTTTGCCACCGGGAAAGAGCTGCTATAGATATTTTTGTACATATGGTCCTTTTTCTATTTCTGTTTTTTATCTCTGTTGGGATACAGACTTAGTAGTGGTATTGCTAGGTCAAAGAGTATGCATGGTTTTATAGCCCTTAGGGCATAGTTCCAAATTTCTCTACAAAAATGGTTAAATCAGTATGAGGTTGATTTTTTGAACCTATGTGAGGTTTTAGATTAATCCCTATTCCATTTCTCTTTATTAGATTCAGACCAGTGTGTTAGCCTGTCAGGAAGAAAATTCCGTTTTCTTTTCAAACCCCCTTAGGAGGATTCATCCTCAAAATTCCTGTTCAGTTGCTTATATGAGCAACCATACATGCTAGAGTGTATCCAAGAAGGAATGACTAAGTCAGGAAAGGGAGGCAAAATCATACCATATATGTGAATGAAATGGAATATCGTGGCATAGTAGGAAATGATGAAAAAATTCAGGAAAAAAATGGAAAGACATATAAATGATACAGAGCAAAGTAAGCAGCCCCAGGAAAACATGCTCGTTTCCTACAATAATGGTAGTAAAAATGTTAAATGTAGATAAATTCAAAATGATCCAATTTATTTTGGAGAAATGATGATGAAAAGCTACTCTTATTTCTCAGCAGTAAAGTGGAAGACCATAGATAAGGAATGTGGTATATGCCAGATTTTGTTTCTATATCTACTGGTTTTGCTTAAATGCTTCCTCTTTACTATAATTGTAGAGGGAGAGATTTTTTAAAAGTACAAGAATAAAAAGTGTCAAAATGTTTATTTTGCACTTTTTATTTTATTAGTTTAATTTTTTTCTATTTTTCCCAGTTATGTAAAAACATTTTTTACATTTGTTTTTAAAACTTTGAGTTGCAGATTCTCTCCCTTTCTCCCTTCCGCCCCCCACATTGAGAAGGTACATGTGAAGTTATGCAAAACATTTCCATAAAAGCCATGTTGCAAAAGAAAACATAGATCTCCCATTTCACTTTACTTGAGTTCTTGGAGAATTTCCAGGTTTTTCTATCAGCATATTTTTAAAGTACTCACACAAGGAACAATTGCAGGAACTTGGAGGCTACCTGTCTAAGCTAAATACTACAATATTTTATCTTTGAGGACCTTATAGCAGCTAGGGGATCAGGTAGAGATTGTTTCATTTTTAACTTTGTATCTCCAATACCTAGAACAGTACCAGGAACACAGAAGGCACTTAATAAGTGCTCCTTGGTTAATTGATTGATTGAGGGACTTGAGAGCCATCCTTAAAGGCCACTCTGGCAAATGAGACATTAGATTTCTGCTTAGTCAGAGAGGAGACCTGAAAAGTTATTAAAAAGGACCAGGTAGGCTCAAAGGAAAGAAAAGTTTCCCAACAATTAGAGATACTCAAAGCATGTAAGTGACTGTAGCTGTTGTTAGTTATACCATAAAACCTAGCATCCCTGTGATTAACTTAGAAGGTAAAAGGTCTTTACAAAAAGAAAAAGAAAAGAGAGAATCTGGGGTCTTCCAAATCTCTCCCTTGCCAGAGAAAGGAGTTGGAATGTGTTAGGATTGTCCCACCAAATTTCAGGATAAATCTTGAATTTTCTCTTTTCTGATCTTGGGGAGAAGTATGCTAAAGTTGGATCCCCATATTACCATCCCCCACTAACCAATCAAAATATATTCTAAAGTATGAGCTCCTGTAGCAAAATATTCCCAGAGGTCATGGAAGACCACTCTTCTGAGTGGTAGGATACAAATTTTAAAATTACAAAAAAAGGAATACAAATGAAAACACCAAGGGATACAAATATAAAAGCAAAGACAATCCCTAACCTTAACAAGCTTACATTCTAATTGTTGTGGCAATATATAAAAACAAATGAAAAACACTTTGGTCAGGAATATTATTGGAATGATGAATGGAACCACATCTGAGTAGTAATTTGGTGCTCCAAATTCAAGAACAATGGTAGTGTTGATCTGATTGTGGTTTGTGGTTCCAAGAACTTGGGATTAGACAAGAGGACAAAAGAGTAATGGGAGGTAGCTATTATTGTTGAATGGCAATATCTGTGCTAAATGTGAGACCCCCTTTTAGGGGCCATGTGGTATAGTGACTACTGTTGGACAAGGAAAAAGGATGAGAATAACACTTGCCCTCCCTATGTTATAGGCTTATGAAAGTGCTTTATAAATCTTAATAGGATATTTTACTGTAAGTTATCCTAGTTGAAGCCCAGATCTTTGGTTCTTCTGCCTCCTCATCCTCCCCATTGATGCTGGCAGTGAGGATACTGGTGTCAGCATGGGATGTAGGTAGGGGATTGGAGATATTGTCATGGCAACTATTAAAAAGGTCAGCAAAGTGACTGTATTCTGAATAAAACAACACTCTCAGGGCTGTCACTTAAAAGTGCTGCCTTGGGCTCTGGTAATTTTTATTTGAACTTATATTCCTGTCTGCTACTAAGTGATTTTTCCCCCTGTGCTATTTGCAATCTCTCTTAAATACTCAGATCATTTTGTATGCATTTGGGACTCAATTTCCCGTAAACAAATAAATCATGGAGATTGGCAGTGAAGATGCTTTTTTGAATCACCCAGATGGTGATTTGGGGCAATGCGCACCCAATCAGTTTAAGAACCTATTTCTGTGAGACGGTTACCATTGTATGAGGTCAAAGAAAAAAAAAAGAAAGCAATGTAAAAATGGAGTCAGTGAGACTAATGCCTAAAAGAAAAGCATGGCAAGTCACAGAGCAAATGACAAAGGCCCAGACTTTTGATTCTATTTACCTCACAGGCATCTGTGCCCACAGCAGAGTCAGCCAGCCTTAAGCTTATTGGGTCCTAAGTATTGACAGTTGAGGCTCCCCCCGGAACAGATTCCAGAAGGTCAGCCACCTCACCTGGAGGGCATGCTTTGAATTAAGCAAAACTCTGTCTCATGGTATTAAGGGCATTGCCTCACTAGTTAAAGAGCCTGGAATTACACTTTGGAGGAAAGCAAAGCTCTTTAATGTGATGGACTAAGTCCATTAATTTATTCCTTCTCATTCTATTGTGCTTAGGTTCAAAAGTTCAAAGATGAGGCACAAATAAGTCAAATAATCAACTAAAAGACAGCAAACATACTAAAGATCTCACTTGTAATAACAACAACAATAATAATAGTCGATATTAATGTAGTGCATTAAGGTTTGCAAAGGACTATATATGATAAGTCATTTGGTCCTCAGAACAACCCAGCAAAGGAGAGGCTAATATTATCTTCATTTTTGCAGTACAATGTAGCGCTCAGGGAGTGTCTGAGATAGGTTTCAAACTAATGTCTTCTTGACTCCAAATCTGGGATTTTTTATCATGTCACCTAGCTGCCATTGAAACAAAGCTCTGTTCCAGTTTGGGTCTCCAAAGGGGCATAAAACATAATCCCTGTTCCTTAAGGAGTTTACAGCCTTAAAAAGGAGACAATATAAGCCCTGTGTATAAATAAGGACGAGGAAGTGATAGACACTATAGATGCTATAGAAATCTAGAATACTGCCATTCATATTTAAATAGTAGTATAGGATTACAAAGTACTTTTCCTACATCTGCTCTGGGAAGGAAGGAAAGATCCTCAGGGTTTCTGACCAGTGGACCCAGATGGTTCTGGAGGAGAAAGTGAGGCTGATGACCTTGCAGAGCTCTCCCTCATTCAAATCAAACCCCTGATGTCATGGTCATTTTTTTTCCTGAGGCATTTGGGGTTAAGTGACTTGCCCAGGATCATACAGCTAGGATGCTTAAGTGACTAAAGCTACATTTGAACTCAGGTCCTCTGGACTTCAGGGCTGGTGCTCTATCCACTGTGCCACCTAACTGCCCCCATCATGGCCATTTTTGAGAATGAAGGACAAACAACAATAACTCTGGGAGGTAAATAGTATAAATATCCCTACTTTACAGATAAGAAAACTGAGGATTGAAAAGATTTCTGGGCTTTGATTGTTGTCTTTTCTGATTTCTTCAGAGTTTGTTTGTTTTTTTTTCTACTAAGGAGAAGTATAGCAGAGCTTAACTCAGACTCCCAGTAATAAGAAAATTTCTTCCATTGTACCAAAGTGACAAAAGACAACAAATTTAGACAACAAAGAAAACAAAAATGTTTTGGCAACTTCTACCTCTAGGGGCAATGGAGAGTAACGCCTAGAGTGTGGTATTGGCAACCAGAAAAACCGGGGTTCCAATCTTACTTCTGACACCTAGCTGTGTGACAGGCAAGTCACTTAACTTTAAGTGACTCAAGTTCCTTATCTGTAAAATGAGAAAGTTGGATTTGGAAAAACTTTCAAAGTAATTTTAGCCAAATCTCAAAAAGTGTGTTTGCCTAATACTAAAAAAGAAAATTCAAACTATTAAATTCTTTTATACCATTTCCCAATTTAAACCCAGGTTTTTTTCCCCCCCCTTTGGTTCCAGAATAATGTTACACAATGAAATTGTACACATTATGTCTCTGACAAAGTAGTCTTCGGTTATTAAAAACACACACTGTATAAGTACTCTCGGTCACAATGGACACATGTAATGCTGACTGCCTTTTTTTTCCCATCTGGGATCAAGATTTCTAAACAGTCCAAAATGTTTTGGGATTATATGTGTGTGTGTGTGTGTGTGTGTGTGTGTGTGTGTGTGTGTGTGTGTGTGTGTGTGTTGTTTTCAAGAGGACCAGACACTATAATTCTCACATGTGGAAAATGTTCAGCATCTCAGTTATGGTTGGATAAACAAACCACTGAATCCTCAAAGATTATAATAGAATAATTGTGAGGCATACTTCTAACATCCTGGTGGAATAAATTATAACTTACTATAATGTGGTCTTATTTAGGAGTTATAGTTCTGAGTATTTGTTGTGTTTCTATTCCTCCCCCAAACATAATGCAAGTCACTACAAACACACACGCACATCTCTCTCTCTTTCTCTCTCCTTTCTGTCTTTATCCCCCCTCTTTCTCCCTCACTCCCTCCTTTCCTCTCTCCTCCTTTCCCTTCTTCCTTCTCTTTACTTTTCTCTTCCTTCTCTGTCTCTCTGTCTCTCTGTCTCTTTTTCTCTCTCTGTCTCTCTTTCTCTCTGCCTGTCTCTGTGTCTCTCTGGCTATCTTTGTGTCTCTGTTTCTCTCTGTGTATCTTTCTCTGTCTCTGTATCTTTCTCTCTCCCTATCTCTTTCTGTGTGTCTTTCTTTCATCTCCTTTTTTCTTTCTCTAGTCAGATTAAAATTTATTGAACCAAATTGGCTATACTTATATATCATAAATTTAAAAACTGAAAGTGATTTTAGTGATCATTTAACTTGCTTGATATAGAGATTCAATGGTAGCACTGGGATTTGAACCCAGAGCCCCTAAAAAGTTTCTTTACATGTCAAATGAGGTAACTGGATCAAGTGAAAATACAAATTCATTTCTATTTATTACTTTAAGGTTCACAAAACACTTTGCTCACAATAGTCCTTGGAGGGAAAGAACAGTATTAGAGTAACCCATAGCCCCAACTCCAAAATTCTAGACTTATATAGACTGGGTTTTATCTTTCTAGCAGTGAAACTTACATTTCCTGAGGACTATAAGTCAGTACTACTCCGGGGTTGAAGTCTCTTTGGGGGCAAGTGTGGAGGGTCACTGCAGGTTTGATCTTCTCCCACACTTGCCCAATAACTCACAATACCACTTTAAAACACCACTTTACAAATAATGAACCTAAGGTTTAAAAAAGTTAAGATGTTTAATAAGGTGCTTAGAAACTCTGTCATTTCCCAGATAGAAAATGAGACTTATCAATTGACCAGCCTTAAATCACACATTTAGCAACAGAATTGGAATTCAAATTCAAGTTTTCTGACTTTAAGTTGGACCTTTATTTTGCTATATTAGTACTTTGGGAATTGCTGAGAATATAACTTTGTCTAGGATGAGGACAGTGATTAGTATAGATGTCACTGGGAGAATGGATTAATTCTACTCAATAAGAGTAGATTGAGGAATGATCAACATGCCTTCCTGGACTCTGGACCAGGAGGAAAGAGGTCTCCTGAGGGAAGGGGTTGCTCAACCCAATAAAATGTCACTTCTTGGGAAATTAAATTGTACCCTCATCTGCTAAGTCATCCATCCCACTGGCTCCCTTATAGTTCAAGGTAGAAGTTGACACCTACAGAAGAAGAGGCTTCTGAATAGATACACAACTTTACTACTACCCCCAGATGAATGCTTGTGCAGCCAGTGATTGAGCTATACACATTTCTACAACAGGAGAAATCCTATGTCTGGGACTTTTCTGCCTAGAACTGTATGTTTTACATGAAAGAATTGAACCTTTGAGCAGATAGGAATTCTTTCTTAGATTTCCCCCAGAAATATTATGTCCAGAGAAAGGTAAGTAGGTCCCTTCCCTGATTATCTGGGTGGCCAAGAAAGGACACTAGCTACAACTTTTTTCAGCAAAGGGAAATTCAGATGTCATGGAATATGAAGAAGGATGGGAGTGACACTTGGAATGCTTTAAGACCTTTGGGGATTTTCACATACAATACTATAATTTACTTGTTGAAAAATATATGTTTGTTGGAGTTTTGCAAATGTTAAATCACCATATGCTATGCATTGTTATTGCTATTATTGTTATTAATTACACAAACACACTGGGGTGAGATTGGTAGCGAATGAAGAATGGTTAATGTTTGTCAAGCGGGACCATTTATTTGAGGTTCACAGTACAATGGGGGAGAATGTGGAGATGAATGCCAGGAAAGTCTCTAGAGAATTGTTGCAGCTCATCAGTGGTAGCCTGGCGCTACTTCCTGCTTCCTACTATGTGGTTCTATTTCCCTGGCTATTGACCTGCTTAATGTAATACCTTGGCTCACTGTTGGTATTTAATAACCATGCATTAGATTATTGACTGACTGGAACACAAGCCAGCAAGCAGCAAGCTAGAGCTGCTAGGTGACACCATAGTACATGGAGTGCCAGTCTGGAATCTTGAGGACTTCTCTTTCTGAGTTGAAATCTGGCCACAGATTTTTACTAGCTATGTTATCTTGGGCAAGTCACTTAACTCAGTTTGCCTCAGTTTCTTCATCTGTAAAATTAGCTGGATTAGGAAAAAATCATTCCAGTTTTTTTTTTGTTTTTGTTTTTGTTTTTGTTTTTTACTAAGAAAATGTCAAAGGGACCACAAAAAGTCAAATAAAACTGAACAACAAGCAGCAAGCATTTATTAAGAACTAATTATATGTAGGAAGCACTGTGCTAAGCAAAAAGTAAGACAGTCCCTGTCTTCAAAGAGCTTATATTCCATATTGCAGAAAGATAATATGCAAAAGGAAACTGAAAAGGGTGGGAGGAGGAGGGAAGTAGATAAAGATACTCCCTGGAAGTCAAAACATTAAAGTCCGAAAAGTAAGAAGTATGGACAGGAGAAGAATGAAGAGTAACCAACTTGTTCCCCTCCTCAAAATGGAGCTCACAGGAGGAATTAACCCGTGGGTTAAGGAAACCAGCATGGTGGGGAAATGTTCCAGGCTGAGCAAGGCCTGAGATGGTAAAAGAGGGGCATCTGAAAGGTACAGGATTCATGCATATGTGGACAATCACAGGGAATATAGATACACAAATCCAGAACCTCTCAGAGATAGGACACAGAATGCATCAAAGTTGGGATCTAAGTGATGATGAGATAGCCTATACATTCAGCCTAGAGCCAAATAGCTGATCTTCCATGACAGAGTTAAAGCCCCTGTCTCAGGCAAAAGTGCCTAGCAGTGTCATAACGACATTGCAATGTTCTTTGACATAATGAGATAGCTGGATTACTGGAGATTGATGCTCAGCTTTTTGATTTGAAAACTGAGAGCATAGAAATAGGAATCTGAAAGAAGGGTGACAAGAGGGAGTGTCACTTGTAGTTAGTGGCACAAAATAATAGTTCTCATTTTACATAGTTGGAATTAGGGACACATTCGATTTTTAAGTGTGTTGTCAGATAAAGTTAAAATTAGTATTGTAAGCTGTTGGTCAGTACAGGATGGTTTAAATTGAACTGCTGCAAGTCTCTTTCCTCTCCCTTAAATGTTTGTTGTTGACTGTTTGGTTAATTGGGTAATTATTGGGAGAATCTATTTCAAAGAATTCATAATAACAATATGTAGGATTGAATGACCTAACATTTTCCTGAGGAACTTAGTCCAAGAGAGATGGGAAATTTTCAAGAATGGGATTCTAGCAAACCAGATGTGGGGATGCATGCCAGTAATCCTTTCCTCAAGGGAAGCGGATTATTTAAACCTGGGAACTCTAACCTCAGTGGGTTAAACCTAACCAAGAATTTGTACTAGATTAGCATTAAGATGGTAAGTGCCAGGGAGCAATAGATTGTCGAAGGAGAAGCAAAAAGGTCATATATAGGGCAAGTCAAAGCTCCCTTGATGATCAGAGTGGGACCAGACCAGTGAGTAGACCCTATACATTTAGCCTGGAGAAGATAGCAAGATTTGGTCTTCTTTTTAAAATTCCAACCTATTGAAATATGTTTTAAAGAGACAAACACAGACAATTCTCCAAAGAAGAAATCCAAGTATTCATCACCCAGTTGAAAAAAAAATGTTCCATGTTATTATTAATAGAGATAATGCAAATTAAAAGAACTTTGAAGTTCTGACTCATGCCTATCATATTGGCAAACATCACAAAAAAATTACATTTTCTAGAAGAGTTGAAAGACAGTCACTGGCTGACTGCTGGTGGAGTCTAATTTCTAGAAGACAGTTTAGGATGATAGCCAAAAAGTCACTCAAGCGTGCATACCCTCAAAGTCAGCAGTACCACTACTAGGAAGATATTTCAAAGAAGTCAAAGGTAGAGAGAAAAAAAAATGAACCAAATGTAGAAAACTATTTATAATAGTTATGTTCTCTTTTGGCAACGAATAGCAAACCAAGGGGGTATCAACTCATGGTATATGAAGGTAATGAATATGATTGTGCTGTAAGAAATAATGGAATTAATGGTTTCAAAGAATCCTAAAATAAAAACTTAAATGAAGAGTATAGCACTGAAATTAAAAACAACTTTGAAAGAATTAAGATCTCTTTCATCAATCTTAAGATTTTCTTCTTTGCAACTTCCATTTTTTTTTTAGTTCTAACCTCAAACAAACAAAATAAATCTAACTCCTTTTTCATGCTTTAAATATTTGTCATTGTCGTTGTTGCCATTGTTTTAAATGGTTGCTACTTAAAGTCTTCTTTTCTCCAAATAAAACATTCTTACTTCTCTCCTGTGATTTTTTAAGGGCATGAATTTCCCTGTATTGGTTGCCCTTCTCTGGGCAAAATTATCAAGATCTATTCCCAAAATCAGTGTCCAGAACCCAAAATAAGACTCTAAATATTACTGTTGTTCATCCTCCCTTCTTGAAGAGGACCAAAGACATCACAAGGGCAATGTCTTGGCTAACTGATGAATTAGATTTAAGCGAAGCAGAGCGTGTAAAGTCATCAGTCCCTCTCTCCTCCAGAATCACTGGAGTCCAGTGGCAAGACGAAAATTAAAATGACTGGCTATGGCCTAACACTCCACTTATGGCTTAGAAAAGACAGAATATAGCAGAACTAGCACCTCCCTACTTCTGGATACTGTGCCCCTTTTAATGCAGTCTAAGATTTCCTTAGTTTTTCTGTATTTTTTTTTCTTTTTTCCCTGAGGCAATTGGGTTAGTTAAGGTACTTGCCCAGGGTCACACATCCAAGAAGTGTTAAGGTCTGAGATCATATTTGAACTCAGGTCCTTCTGATTTCAGGACTGGTGCTCTATGCATTGCATCACCTAGATACCTCTCCTTAGTTTTTCTAGACTGTCATATTAAATTGGTGAGCTTGGAGTCCATTAAAACCCCTAGATCTTTTTCTGGCAAACTACTGTCTAGCCACATCTGCCCCAAAGCCTGGTTTCCATTTATACAATATATTTATATTATTTACTGGAATAATAGATTTGTATTAAATCATAATTCCCTTTGGAACATAGTAGTTTTTAAATACATTACAAGGAAGGGGGAGATAACATTCTCATCCATTCTCATCATCTTCTTTAATGAAATAAGGAAACAGATTCAGAGAGAGACAAAGATTTTTCGAGAGGGAAGTGATTGGTCTAGGATCAAACAGCAAATCATTAACAGAGTTCAAATAGCATTCGTGTTTCCCAGGTCTCATCTCCATCCATTTTGCCTTGCCTGCTGAATCTTTGAGAATACATTGCTATAACAAGTTTACCTCCCACAAACATCCAGTGACCTCTGATACAAATCGCTTTGACCCAGTTGGGTTTCACTTGCCTTATTGATAAGATGAAGAAGAGAGAAAGACAAATAGGGGGAGGGGATCTCTATCCATACCCAACACAGAGTGCATGTTGGGTAAATTAAATCAAGCAAAAGCCCTTACTTCTGTGCCTGTCCCCATGATGTGAATGAAAAATTGTGTTTGGGGGACTGACGGAGACGAATATCCTTAGAGGCTCATCAATGCCTTTCTGTCACCATGTAGTGAGGAGGATTGTGGCAAGGAGATCTTTATTGAATTGAGAAAGCAATAAATTGAGGAGATAATCTTTTTCATGGTTGGTGTGCTCAGGAGGAATGAGTCCAATGGAGACAAAAGATAACAAACTAGATTGAGTTGACAATTTGCCTGGAGTAAAATGTCGAGGTTGTAAATAATTTTAAAATAGCCTGTCATTCAATTGATATCTGTTCTTAAGAAATTCTAATCGATGCAAAACACATTTCTCAGACACAAACCTCTAGCCTAAGTGAAACCAGCTACCACTTTGAACAAAGAGCTGGGAGAGGGTCTGACTGCTGTGCATGGGGGTAGGGGGTTACTGTGGAAAGAAAATTGAACTGCAGCCTGGAAAGCTCAAAGCCTTTCTGACCATGTCTGAGGTCCCTTCCTCCCTGGGCAGGGGGGGAGGGGATTACTGTTTTGTGTGGCTGTGAGCCACTCTTCCCCTGTCATGGGGAGCTTGGTTAGCTCAGCCCAGAGACTTAATCTGAAGGTCTAAGATTCAAATAGGGGTACAATGGGAAGCACACCAGCTTTGGAGCTAGTCAGAAGTCTTGTGGTATGAGAAGAACTTGGGATAGATAGATGGGTAGATATTTACATACATGCAGACATATATACACACATACATAAGTACATGGATGGATAGATGATAGATAGTATGTTAGAATCTTAATATAGGATCATAATAGAGGAATTTGTGGTGATCTTATTATAATAAAACCTGAATTAAATGGAATTAATGAATCAGAAATCTCAAAGAACTTAAATTTTTTCAGCACTCCTTCCTTTTATGAAAAAGGATCTGTAGACAGAAAAGGAAGGAGGAAAAGGAACAGGTGGAAAATGGGGAGAAAAACAAAGGCAAGATAAAGGGAAGGGAAGAGAAGGGGAGGGGAGGAAAGGGGAAAGGGGAAGAAAAGGGGAAGAGGAGGAAAGGACAGGGAGAGTGAAGGGGAAGGAGATGGGCAAAGAAGAGGAGAAGGGGAGGAGAGGGAATGACCAGCAAGGAAAAGGAGGGGGAAGGGAAGGAGAAAGAGAAGGGGCAGAGGAGGGATGGTATAGGAGAGGGGAAAAGAAGGAGAGCAGCAAAGGAGAGGGAAAGATTCTCAAACAAACCAAATGTTTCTAAGTGATTAGAATTAGGTGGATTTCTCTATGGTGCATTTTACATTAAAATAATGATTCCAAAATTAGGAATAAGACTAGGAATTTGGGGGAAGAAGAGAAAAGAGAAGTGAAGGCAAGAGAAGAAAGAGGAAAGGAAAATGATACTACAGCAAATTTCTGCATGCTTTCATTCATTCACTCACTCATCATTCATTCAAATATACATTTATTCATTTCTTTCCTATTCTTTCTCTTCCAATTGCAACCATTGGCTCACCTCACCAGTTTAGTTTCATTTCGTTTTGTTTTTAATACCAGTTAATGGTTATCTATCATTTGATAGGTATGGACTTTTACTGCTGGGTAGATGACTTCAAGGGCAGAGTGAAGGTTGTTGACAAGATTTTTTTTTCCCTGGGATCATTGTTAATCTGAACCAAAGCTTCTATCTATCCCTCCTTTCATGTTGAGATTAAAGAAACCCTGATCATCTTTACCAAAGGGATGGGTGAGAGGGTTCAGGCATTTGCCTTTTACAGAACCTCCCTAATACTATTTCTACTCTGTTCATGAGAGGACATTGATCTTTTTTTCATATGCAAGCTAGCATTTTACCTAAACCCACACTGCTAATCTATTTGGCCAATTCTTTTTTACTTACCCTGCTGTTATTTTCTCTTACAACTCTCTATGAAAAGACACTAGTCATTTTCTGACCTGAAATGCCAAGAGAGGAAACAGTAGAAATCTGAAGAAGATAAGAAGCTATACCTCTTTGTGCTGAAACATCTGGAAAAGATACAGTGATTTGTTTTTTTTTTAAAAAGTATGGACATGAATGAAGATGCCATTTTTAATTGCTGGCATGAGAGTTCTGCCTTTGTGATCAGTGCCATCAGAAATAGAGACTTCCTGGTGAGCATCTAAATTTTAATTGCCTAGCTAATTGATTTCAGCAAATGTTCCCTGGGTATCAAAAATATTTAGGTACTGATATTATTCCCTACATTAGACATGCTAAATGTTCTGTGAAGCTACATTGATTTAAATATTAAATATTAGATAATACGTTATTTGTATGCACTATCTACTGCACGCATACACAGACACACAAACACACACATATAATACTATTGCTCCATCTTTCACTCTGAAAACCTTGATTCTGAAAAGAATATTTATGACTCATTGCAACCACATGACCTTTAGCCATGATATGGCACTTCTCAACTTTAGCAAAAAGTAACTGGGTCCATTTGATCTAACAGAGGGGGGAGTCAGAACTAGTTTCAGGATTCAATGCTGAGTACACTAAAGGCCCTTTCCCCATATTTTCCCCAGCAGAATACACAAATATCATCACTACAAATGCCATGACAACTATTCTATTTCTAGGATCATCGCTCAATTATAACTTTACTCACCTCAATACCATTCCAATAAATGAAGTTTTGATAATCAATTGACATTTACTGAATATGTTATTTTTACTAAAAGAACAAATCATTAAGAGAGCCGGCCTCATAATCAGGAAGATTTACATACTGACTATGATCCTAGATCAGTAATTTTTAACCTTTTAGTATTCCAGGCAATTTTTAAGACAATAAATTGCAAAGAAAGTATTGGTCTACATTAAACAAAAGAAAAGGCATTTATAAGGTGTTTACTACTGCCAGACACTTTGCTAAGCCCTAGGTATGTAAAAAGAGAAAACAAGAATGTCCTTGATCCCAAGGAGTTCACACCCTAATTGAGGTAAAAAACCCATCAAAGAAAATTCAGTGTCAGGGAGGAGGGAAAGGTCCACAAGTCCTAAGGGCATAGTTGTGATGAAAAGACCCACAAGTCCTCAGATTATATCTGGAGGTCAGATGTCAGTGCTAGGCGTATGGAGGGTATATAGACTGGACAGATGGCAATGCCTAGAGGACTTTAGATGTCAATGCCGTGACAAATAGTAAGACCGAGTAGTCTTCCATCTCACCGGAAAGAATTTAATTGCTAATTTTCATCTTATTCAGGAAACTGAATGAGTTCTTGGCAATTCAGAACTGGATGAAGGGGCAATATGGGAAGAAGCAGAAAGTTTCTTATGGAGAGCTCCCTTATACCAATGAAATCACAGGTTTGAATAACAAAATCTTAAAACCAGATGGAAAGCAAATATTAAAGTATTAATTGAAAAAATCCCTTTATAGACACACCTTTTGAATTAATGCTAGTTGTATAGGTTTCAGAGATATTTACCTTTCCTTCCCATGCTCACATATACACATGCACACAACATTCACATCTTTTTTATTGATGGTTGAATGGTTGACTTTCAGCCTGTCTTTGTTTCAAGGTTATGCCAATTTGTACTCCTTTTTCTCCCCCTCATCTCGAAAGATTTCTCTTTCGGTAAGCTGATTTAATTTACTTTGCAGATACTGCTCAGAATCTGCTCCAGTAGATACTCTTGGGAGGATTTCATTCAGGGATAAATGTAAATAAACACACACATATACAGCTTCTGATATAACATTAAAAATGAGTTGGGTTATGTGGTCTCTGGGTACCAGAAGGCTGATTTTCTCATGAGTTTCCTCTATGAAAAACTCATTGCGATAGAAAGGACCTCAGCAAAGGAAATGGAATAGATTTTAAAATTGCCTCCTATGGGTCCCATGAGACTTGATGGCACATGGGAAAAGAATGAGCGGATCTTGGCAAGAAGTACAAGATAAATACAATTTTCCCACTAAATCATTTCCCCTTAAAATGCCAGCTGTCAACTCCTTCTAACATTTATGAATTTGGGGACGTGTCACTGTCACAGAGTATGGCACCCAGAATTAAATAACATTACTGCTTTCGAGGGAGAGGGGACTTTCTTTTACCATACAGTTTAAATCTAGGGAGATTTAAAAGTAGGATTTGCCTTTGTTCTCACATCATCGATCTCCATCGTGTGTGTGTGTGTGTGTGTGTGTGTGTGTGTGTGTGTGTGTGTGTGAGAGTCAAGTTGAGTTAGGTCAAATATGTGCCCAGGTTCCAGCTCAGAGAATGTAGCTGCTATTGTTAGCAGATCATTAATTTCTATGGATTAAAAAACAAACAAACAAAAATGCTGGTTTGTTGTTACCTAAATAAAAGACATAAATACACCCTGTTAGGTTGTTGTGGGGTTTTTTAATGTTGCTTTGGTTTTTAAAGAAACAAACTTTCTTCCAGGGTGGAAGACATAAAAGACACAGATAATTTTTGCTTAATCAAAGAAGTCATTTCTCATGATTATTGTTTAAATGATTTTTATTTTTACTTCAGTAGATTTCAATAGATCTATGATCTCATTAGTCTGGATATTCCTATTAATAGTGCAGCATGTAACCTATGTTAAGGCAGCACAGCATAGTCAGTCAATAAATATTTATTAAGCCTACTATGTGTTAAGCACTGGGGAAACTTTCTTTCTTGACCCATAAGGAACTTCCAGTCCAATTAGGGAGACAATGTGCAAACAATTATATACAGACAAGATACATACAGGATAAATTGGAGGTAACAAACAGAGGAAGACATTAGAATTAAGAGGGATCTAGAAAGCTTCCTATAAAAAGATGGAATTTTAGCAGGTACTTAAAGGAAGCCAGGAGGCTGAGATGAGAAGGAAGAGTAAGCATAGAGAGCAGCCAGAGAAAATGCCAGTGAATATGGCCAACAGAGTGGAGAGTCAGCCTTCACATCAGCCCCCCCAAGTGTCACGTCTGCCCTGACACTGGCTGTAGGAATCTGGAGAAGTCACTTAACCTCTCAATAGCTCAGGTAACTTCCTAAAAGAATAAATGGAGGAGCGAGTACCAATATTCATTAGTGGAAGAAATTACCTTGTCAGCAGTTCCCTATACTATTGAAATTTTACATCCTATGAATACTAATCATAATATTTCATTTTCCATTTTTTGTTGATATTATTTTGGTTTGAGATTGTTTTTTGTTAGTTTGTTTTTTCTCAATTAATTTGTCTAGATTCTTCATGACCCCATGTGGGGTTTTCTTGGAAAAGATATTTGCAGTAGTTTGCCATTTTCTTCTCCAACTCATTTTACAGATAAGAAAAGGGAGACAAATCCAGTTTAGTGACTTGTTCAGGGTCACATAGCTAGTAAGTGTCTGAACTCAGGTTCTCTTGACTGCAGAGACAGGCACTCTACTCACTGTATCACCTTGTTGCCCCAAGTCCAATGCTGTTATAATATAACATTTAGTCATAGTTTCAGTACTTCAGGAATCAACTTGAGGACTTCACATAACTCCCTATTGTTCTTGGGCAAATAACTCCTGGGCAGCTAGGCACAATCAGTGGTGGGCTAAAGTCAGGTAGACTCATCTTTCTGAGTTCAAATCCAGCCTCAGACCCTTCCTAGCGGTATGACCCTAGGCAAGTCATTAACCTTCTTTGCCTCAGTTTCTTCATATGTAAAATGAGCTGGAAAAAGAAATGGAAAGCACTGAGAAGAGGGTGTAGAATCAGATAAGATTTCAGTTGTCACATTGACTAGTCTCCACAATTAAGTGGAGAATCAGTAGTTAATGAATTCAGGCAAGGTAGACCACTAATTCAATTCAATACATAAGTGTCTAGCATGAAGCTACTGAGATGATCACTTGGCTAAGTCCACTGGATATTGGAACACTTGACCCAGCCTGTCTTGGATCCTGACCTCCAACTATGGAAATTAGACACTCAATTCTCACACTCTTCACCTTGTTAAGGAGTGCTCACCACCCCCAATCCCAGAAAATGATGCTAATTATGGTCAAAGTTATGGCTCTCAAATCTAAGGTTTCCACCACCACCAAAAAAAGATAGGAAGGCGTAAAAAGGGTAATCAATGGATCAGGTACGGAAAAGTCAATTTATTCCTACATGGGGAAAAAATGTGAAGTATAGAAGAATCACAGTATTCATTAACAGAATTAATAGGATTAATAAGATTCAGTAACTATGGTTATAATCTGCCAGGAGGCTAATATTTAGACCTCATTAGTACAGAAAACATTTTGCAGGCCTGTTAATTAGCCATTTTACATTTTTATTTTGTCTGGGCACTATCTGATCAAATAGCTAAACTTCTGTCAATGTTCTTTCCAGAAGCCGACCTCTCCAGTGGAGAAGCTTCTTTATCATCAGTCACTGCCACCTTCAGGACATTATATCCACTGCTTTGCAGTGTGCTGGTATACTCAGACACAAGGTCACTATTATAATGTGACATCTTCACTGAAGAGCAGTAAGAAACAAATATATAGAGGGCAGTGACACACAATATATATGTGTCACAAATAATAATGTAAGAGTTTAAACTGTGGTCCATTTGATCACATTTTATTAAAAAAGATATAATGTAGATGTAGCTGTAGAACCCTCCACTTCCTCCATACTTTTAGGTAAGCTATATTTCCACCATTATAAAGAACAATAGATGAACATGAGGAGATTGGTCATTTTACTCTTCTGTCTTAAAGATAAGCATCGGATTAGACTGTCTATTACACATCAGATATTTGCATTCGAGGGGCACAATGCTTTTTAGGGGGGTCAGGATAAAATCTACCTTCCCTAGTTGCTACATGTGGGAAGCAATATTATCCTAGACTGGCACAGTAATCACTAGTTTAATCTTAACCAGTTTAGCTCTCCTGTCACCAAATGCTTACACAAAACATTGTCACGAACCACAAGTTAACATAGTTTTTGAAGCAATCCAGGAAGTTACACAGATTACGTTAGGTGATAAGGCACTCAAGATTCAAGAGGTTCTTAAACTCAAGTTTTAGTTCAACCAAGAAAAGAATGACTTTATCCAAGAAGTCTGTTTTTCAATGAGATGATACAAAACCAATTCCAATTGTTTCAGTGATGAAGAGAGCCATCTATATCCAAAGAGAAGACTGTGGGAGCTGAGTGTGGACCATAACATAGCATTCTCACTCTTTCTGTGGTTGTTTGTTTGCATTTTGTTTTTTTTCCCCAGTTTTTTTTTTCCTTCTTTATCGGATTTTTCTTGTGCAGCAAGATAACTATATAAATATGTATAAATATATTGGATTTAACATATTTAACATGTATTGGACTACCTGCCATCTAGGGGAGGGGGTGGGGGGAAGGAGATGATAATTTGGAACAGAAGGCTTTATAAGGATCAATATTGAAAAATTACCCATGCATATGTTTTGTAAATAAAAAGCTTTAATTAAAAATAAAAAGAAGTCTGTTCTCAACAACTTCTGTGGGGGTTCAGGGAGATGGAGAAGATGAGGCTAGTAGGAGCTGGGAATCTAAGGACATGCCTTTAGGTCTGTGGATTACAATTAGCCATTCCAAATCCAGGACTTATTTCTTTTCTTGCCCTATTTCTTCCCGGTTTTTTTCCCCTGTTTTTCTTCTCCAAAGTTCCTCCATCAATCAAGAGTCACATCTCCCATAGTGTCACAGAGGTTTATTTCAGGTACAACACCAGAGCTCTCAATAGGACACTAGAAGCAAGAAAAATGCTTGACATGGAACTGAAATTCTGCTTTGGCCTAAGACCTTTTTTCATGCTGTGAAAACAGAAACTTATTCTCAAACTTGACAAGACTAGACCTTATAGATGAATCTAAGTGAGGCCATCTAACTGGACCAAAAATCACAAGAATGCTAGTCAACATTGCTTATTTCATAGATGAGGAAACTGAGATTCAGAGATGGTTAGCAATTATTATGCCCAATGTCATAGAGCTAGAAATTGGAATTTGAACACAGATCTTTGTGCCTCTGAGTCTAGCATGAGTGTGAGAATTTCTGTTTCAGAAAATTAGGTAGCCTAAAGCAAACTATAAACATCTATCTTTTCCCCATGTTTCTCTGAATGTTATGAAGTGAGATGATGAAGATGATTAGGAAAAAGGAGAAATAATATATGAACTGCTACCCATTATTGGTTATACTGGTCATACCCATTCACTATTACCAGAGGAAACACTAAAATACTACTACAGGTTACAAAATAATTAATTGCACAAGTGGGTTCAGAGACCATTTAGGTTGAATTTTTCCCTTCTTCAGTTGCCTGGATAATTTAGGGGGAGGGGGATAAAATAGTAATGTCAGAATTCCCTGCCTATATTTTTAGCAGTTATTCAAATCAGACCACTGATGCAAGTGAAATGACATACTTAGAAGTGGCCTTTTTACCTTCAGTCTATCTCAATGCGGACCCAGGTGGAAGAAAGGCATGTGGTACAACTGCCTTTCTCTTCTTTAAATCACAGTTCCACTCTCCAAGACCAGGCAGGAGAAGAAGTATAAATGTGGTTTAAGTCACTGTAAGAAAAGCCAGGAAGATAAGGGCAAAGCAATCTGGATTAGAGTCTCCTTCCTTCCTTTGTATATCCTCTGGCAGCCCTCCTGCTGTTACTAAATTACCTAGCTACTAAGTGGGGTATTACCTACATAGTGACAATACAGAAGAGTTTTCCCATAAATTTGAGTTAAAATGCTTGATAGATACTAAATCATTCTTTACAAGACATTTGAAGCAGAGGCAGAATTGGTCTATAAAGTTCCATCTCTGAAAACATAATCCTGGAGCTCCCCCAAAACTTCCAGAGATACAAAAGATAAGGTAATTCAGCAGGTGAGCCTTTTGGAGATGGCAAATTGTGGGCTGTTTCTGGTCCTGTGGTGATCAAGCCGTGAAAAGACAAGTCACTTTGGCAAGATATAAAACTCTCTGAATTGTCCTTTGGTTTTTCCTTGAATGCAGAGAAGTGGGATACTGCATCAGGTAAAAAGAGATAGCTCCTCTCTTTGCTTAATTCTATAGGTGGCATCCTGCAACTCCATGACTTCCAGTGAGAAGTAGAGCACAGTCAGTCATTGAAAGCATTGTGGTGACTACCTTTACATGACACGAGATAAAGTTATGTCTCTGGGACTCTGGCTTTTCACTTTATTTTTCTTTTCCTGAGAAGATAACTGAAGTGGAAATACACACGTCTTGGAGATAATCTTTCTGATGCTCCCAAACCCTGGGTCCATTGAATGAGGCTGGCAAGCTGCAAGGAAAATTTTCTTCATCAGAGAAAATTACCTGACAAAAAGAAGAAACCTCGTCTGCTAGAAAATATGAATTTTAAAAGGGAGACAGTACCAGGCCAAGGTGAAGTGTAAAATGTTCAATCTGTAATCCTATACATTGCTTTACAGGCTGATGAAGTTTAAGTCTCAGCCTCTCTGCCGTTGGTAAAAGTGGTTACAAGTTACTGAATACTGTTTTAAGTGATTCTTTCAAAGTGTAGCACTGTGAGTTTTTTTAGGGTTGGAATTTCTTTTGTGTTCAGAGATAAAATGTTTTATTTTTGGTTCATTTAAAGTAACTTTTTAATCTCCATTTTTAGGAGATCATAAATGGGGCAAAGACTTAAGCTTTAAATAATTTGTCCCTGAGGTGGGGGTAGGGATAGGGATGCTTTATGAACGTGAGAAAAGGTAGGCTGGATCTCTCCCCCTCCCATTAAAGACCAGGTTTCCCAGCACAGAATCCAATCAGCCCAGACCACATGCTGGGATGCAAAGCTTAGAAGCACTGACAGTTAATGAAGAAAGGAGCAGGCAGTGCTCCAATCCCCTGGGCCCAGATATAGTTCCTTAATGTTAGACATTTTTACCATTTTAAGCCATTTTCTCTTGCTGCAATTGCAGAGTAATTACATTAGTTGGTCATTGGCCATACTTGTAAACAATATTTTTTTAAAATTTGAAACTAACATAGAAGATGGCTTTCTATAGGTTTCTTTCTCTATTTGGGAGCCATTACAAAGAACTGTTTTTTTTTTTTTTGTTTGTTTGTTTTAAGATTATTTATTCTGAGTAATTTCATTGCTCACTTTATTTACACTTCCCCACCCCCCCATCCCTGCCAGAAAAAAACTCCATTTAACCTCCAGATGCTACAGGGCAGTGTTTATAGCTGATTCCAATGTGATCCAAAGAAAAAAGAACTGAACAATTGTTTGGTTTACTTTAATCTAGTAAAGGGTTATTTTAATATTATTTGGTTTCACACTAATAGAGAATTTGAACTCATTTCTTTTTCTCACTGCTGATAGCTAAAAACCATAAAAGGCAAAAATTACTTAAAAACAAACAAAATTTCAACAAAAATTAGCAAAAAAATAAATGAAATACAACTATATCCAGGGGTGATCTTTCTAAAAGATCTCAAGTCACCTCTATAAAATAATACCTCTTTTTTATTGTGTAGTGGTGTGTTATAAAAATAACTCATTTTAATGACAAGTTGGTTACAGCCTGAAGTGGAATAAGAAACATAAAAGGTAATTTGGAGTTTTAGTTAACAAATGCATCCTCATCAGCTATAAAAGCTTTTCATTGTCACATTTGATATGCACCATTCAAGTTGACTTCAAATGTAATTACAGCCTTTTCTTTAAAAAGGGAGATATACAGTATGCCAAATGCAGAACAAACTCTTCATCTCTCTCTCTTTTCTCTCTCTAGGTCTCTCTATATCTCTGTCTCTGTTTATGTCTGTCTTTCTGTCTCTGTATGTCCCTCTGTCTCTGTGTGTGTCTTTCTCTATCTCTATCTCTCTGTCTCTGTCTCTTTCTCTCTCTCTGTCTCTCTGTCTCTCTGTCTCTCTGTCTGTCTCTCTCTCTCATACACACACACACACACACACACACACACACACACTTAAAGACAAGAGATCATGAAGTTTTTATTTGTAGAAAAAGTCTATACAAGAATGTATCCATCTAAAATCCATTTATTCACCATCTGTAGAGAGCAGTTATCTGCTGCTCCAAAGTCTAGTTACAATTTACAAGCATTCAAACCGTAACACCCAGAGAAAGTCAACTGGAGGGAATGTTACATAGCTCAACCAACCAACTAATCAACAATTATTAAGCACCTGTTATCCTACTGTGCAGCAGGAATTGTACCAAGTTCTGAAAAGCACCAAGACAAAACTAAAACATGATCCTTGTGATGGAAGTCCTGAGGAAATAGATGGGATTGACAGAGAAAACCTGAAGTACTGATAAAATTACTTTGAGGCAAACAGCAAAAGGCACTATGGAGAATCAGTTTGATTCCACCCACTATGGAGGCTTTAGGTAGCCCCACCTTGCCATATCTAGTCCAAAATGCAAATTATGTCAAACTCCTCAGATTAGAAGTCCCCTATAAAACTGTCCATCTTGACTAAATCTTTTTTGGGGTTATAGCCTTCCATGGCACTCTGCCATGATATCTTTCTCCTTGTTATAACCAATGAATTTTTTAGGGAGCTAAACTTCTCTATAGATTTAGCCTTCGTGCTAAAGACGTATTCCAATCTCATGGGGTATTCCCTTTCTGCTGGTTAATTGTGAGTTCCAATTGGGAACTTGTCTTTTCCATTATTAATTGTTAAAACCCCTTTTCTTGCTAACTATAATGCTCTCCCAAATCTATTTCATACTTACCATTCCTTGTCTGTAACCTCTTTTTTCTAAATAAACCTACCTTTTGTTAAAGAGAATGGCTATTGTGAATTCTTCACATGACTGAACCCAAACATTTGGTGCTGAATGCCAATCATATCATTTGGAGCTAGAAATAGCTTTCCTAAATAATATTATTTATTCTCAATGTTACAATGATGCTCTAGAATGCAAAATCAAGATGGAGCCATGAAAAGTCAAAACTGATAAACTTCCTCCCAAACCTTATCTACAACCACAGAAAATGCCAAACCAAATTCTGAGCAGGAATGGCAACAACTTACAGTGAAGCATTTTTCTAGCTCAGGGAAGATAGCAAGGTGTAAAGAGAGGTCTTCAGACACCTGGTGGGGAGTACGCAAGGAACGCAATGCAGTGCAAGTGGTACCAGGCTGTGGTGAGTGATGGGGAGCAGGCTTTCCACTCAGGGATGAAAAGGGAATTGTATAAGCAGAAAGAAATTCCAGGGGACCCCACACTAGCAGTGGGTGTAGTATTGGGTGCCAATTGACAGCTCTATCAGACAGTACCCAGTTCTAGATCACATTTGCAAATAGGAACATGTGCCCCACCTGGCTAAAGACCAGAACAAAGAATAAAAAGGCAATGAAGAGACTTTTTCCCAAATCACATCAAGTTGGAAGGACTGAAAATTTGCAGGTCCCCAAACTGAGCTATGAAAACAACCGAAGGACATAAAAGTACAGAAGCTCAGATCAGATGTCTTCTCTGTCTCTGTCTCTGTCTCTGTCTGTCTCATACACACACACAAACACACTTCCAACTCAGAGATGAACATAGTCCAACTCTAACAAAAAGTCCACAGTTAAGAAATGAGGTTGGGATTAAGTTCAAAAGCTGATACAGTAACAGAGAAGCTCAAGACATAAACTTAGAAGAAAACAATTACTTGAAAACATCTACAATCAAAGCCTCAAAGGGAGAAAAAAAAATGTAAATTGGATACAAGCCCAACAAGAATTCCCAGACAACCTAAAGAAAATTTTAATGCAAAAAAATTTTTTTAATAAGAGCAGTAGAGGAAAATGGGTAAAAAAAATGAGAGCTATGCAAGAAAACTATATTAAAATAAGAATTAATAGCTTGGTATAAGAGGCATAAAAATGTTAAAGAAAATTGCTCCTTAAAAACTAGCACTATCCAAATAGTGCAAGAAGTACAAACATGAAAACTTACATTTATACTAAAATTTGTATTCTGCTATATGTTAAGATAAAAAAACCGAGTCTATCTGAATATTTCAGAGGCATGAAATTATGTTTCATTGCATATTATATTCATAAGTATTTTAATAATGAAGCCAAATGGTACAGTTATAGGAATTAACATGGAGTTCACAGGTGGGAATCTGTAGATCAATTTTAAGAGAATGGAAACTTTGATTGGGGAAAAAACAAACAAACAAACAAAAAACCATCTTAAGCTTCCCTGATATTCCATAGATTTGGGGCAGAATTTGGGTGAAGGAACTGAAGCAACATTAGGATGGGGTCAAAAGGGGTCAATGGGGTTAACCAAGTACAGCATAATAAAGGTATATGTATAAAGACATGAACATCAATTCAGACTATTACAGTGGCTTCCCTTACTGCCATCATCCCATGTCACAGCATGGATAGCATTGACCTATGTAAGCAGTAAGAGATGTGCTCTAGTTGAAGTCACAGAATCCCTAGGAACATGGGATTACAGAGAATTTTCAGAAAAAGCACCCTCATGGAATCTGTCACTTTGCTGGTAAAGCAATGAGAACACTGACCAGTTGCAAAAAGATGAACTAGTTAGAGGAAGGTAGAATTATAATTATATCACATCTGCAAGCTTGCAGAAGAGTTTCAGCAGGCATTGGAGATTATTAAGTCTTACAAGTACCAGTGCTGTGTAGGAGGAGCCAGGCCTGAGAGAGTGGGGGCTATAGATTCCTCTCAAATAGCCTCTGACTAAAATGTATAATTTCCTTGAATTATGACTTGATTAAAAAAGCAATCCAAGAAGGATTTCACCAGAAAGCTAAAGGAGTCTCTAATATATCCAAAAAGTTTATGAAGCTCTGGTATAGTGAATGGAGAGTTAGACTGGAATCTTTGTCATTTCAGTTGTGTCCAGTTCTTTGTGGGGCTTTCTTAGCAAAATAAACAACAACAACAACAACAAAACTGGAGTGTTTTGTCATTTACTTCTCCCAGAGCAAATAGGATTAAATGACTTGTTCAAGGTCACTTAACTACACAACTCTCTTAAGATTAGAAGTTGTAGAATATCTGTTGATTTGCTTTGTAGGAGGGGGTTTCTTTACTCAGAGTTTACTAATTGATGACATTATAATTACAAAACTTCTCTTCTTTAATGGGATCTGTAATCTCATGAACAGGAGCACACTCTCCAGCAGTACAACTTACTTATCATTCACTTCTGCTTATATACTGACTCTTGTCTAAGTCCTCCCATAATCCTCCACAGAGAATCCAACCAGTGTCCAAGTGTTGGTACTCTTAGCCTCTCAACATCACATGGATACCAGTGCAACATTATCTCCCATTTGATTTTGTTCATTGCTGACCTGTGACCAGCCCATCTCCTCATCTAATCATGTATCTCTTTGATATCTTTAACACAATTTCCTGTGTGCAATTCAATTTTTATAATATATGAAAACCTATTTATGTCCAGCATACATCTCTCTACTGTTCTTTGAGCAATATGT
The DNA here is from genome assembly GCF_048593235.1 of Sminthopsis crassicaudata. NCBI lineage: Eukaryota > Metazoa > Chordata > Mammalia > Dasyuromorphia > Dasyuridae > Sminthopsis > Sminthopsis crassicaudata. The sequence continues at coordinate 76,017,695 of NC_133619.1, read as the reverse complement.
AATGATTTTTCAAAGACCGTGGCATTCTGTAATATTCCAGCAATATAGCATCACCATTAGTTTATTGATGTTTAAAATATGGCCATTTGTTTCTAAAAAAAAAAAAGTTTGGTTTCATTGAAAGTACCTTATAATTTTCAGAATGCACTATGACCTCTCTCTCTTGTCAAATTCTCAACTCTGTTCATTATCTATATATACCTAGTTGTGAGATATACACATTGAAAAATGGTCTCAAATGGACTATCTATCCAATTGTGTTCTAATGTCTTGAAAATAGACATATTTTATCTGGACATTATTATGTATGTATACATGTGTTGTTAGATCAAATGCTTCTGAATCTTGTGAATCTTGTTTAGAAGTTCTGTTATATGCCTCAGCATGGTGCAATCAGCACAATGTCACTGGCAAAAAGGAACATCTGGAAGATCCCATCATCTACATGAAATCTCTTTTCTATTTGGATTCTATGCTAGACATCCTCCATGAGAATGGCAAATGTCCCTTTTCCTGTTGTATCCCTTGCTTGATTGATCTTAGTAAGCAGAAGATTAGTTATCTCTACAATTATGTCTATCAAGAACTCTTTTATAATTTATTTGGGGCGGGGACTTCTTGTTAAAGGAGGGCACCTAAGATTGTACTTTGCCCTATCAAATAATTTTTATAGTCAACAGACAATAAGCATAGAAAAATCTTGTATTTTCTGCATGCTTTAGTCAATTGAGTGACTATAATATAATTAGAGATTTTGTAAAGATAAGAAAGTAGGCATGTGGGCTTGGAATAACTGATGTCTTCTTCATTGCCTTTTTCCTCTTTCTTTCTTTCTTTCTTTCTTTCTTTCTTTCTTTCTTTCTTTCTTTCTTTCTTTCTTTCTTTCTTTCTTTCTTTCTTTCTTTCTTTTTGCTGAGGCAATTGGGGTTAAGTGACTTGTCCAGGATCACACAGCCAGGAAGTATTAAGTTATCTGGGTGCAGATTTGAACTCAAATTCTCCTGACTTCAGGGCTGGTGCTCTATTCTGCTATATTTTAAGATTAAAAAAAAAAAAAAAAAAGCTGAGTCTATCTGAATATTTTAGACTAACTAGCTGCCCCCATTACCTTATTTTTAATAATGATTCTATCTGTGAATTTTTCTGATAAGTTGGTACCTTCTCCCTTTTAAAATATCATGAGAATCAATTCCTCAAAGATCTCAAAATTGTGGCACCTCCAGCATAATCTTACTCTACATATATCTGGTTGGCTATAGCTACATCTTTTTTTCCCTCTAATTTCATTTCAACTTCCTTCCATGGTATATCAAGAATTTGATATAAGAATCCAAATCCATTACTTTCGCTGTTACTGATAGCAAAAACAGTATTTTATAGAAATGTAGAAAAGTTATTTCCATTTTCCCCATTGTTGTCTTTCTCCTTCCAGTTTTATCCTTAAATAATCTTGGGGTGATCTGGCTAAATTAAGTCTTTTTGAAAACTTTTGGAAATCCATCATTTTCTCTCTAATAAGGTGATACTATTCATAAAATTCTTCCAGAAGATCTGAAAATTTGCTGAAATTCTAAATCAGTTTTGCCTTTGGCTACTTTATGACAAGGAAAGTAACATTAAAATTTGTTGTTTAAGGTAGTTTCTAGATGCTTTTGCCTCCTTGTATTAGTGATAACATGAGTTCAAGTTCCCAAGGATTATATTATATGTCTTGTACTCAAAGCTCTAACTAATTTGAGGAGACCAATGTTCTCCCTTATAAATTTTGAGGTTGCCAATAACATCATTCCAGGGTAAAATTCTTCCTTTGTCCAGCACTACTCTTAGCAAGCTAGCAGTAGTCCTTTCTAGGAGATCATTTGCTCCTCTGTCCCAAGGCACACTCCTTCCCTGTGATGGCCACACCTTAGGTGAACCAACTACTACACCACAAACACCTAGAGCCATTTGGCCCAAGGTATGAAATAACTAATGATAGTGACTGATACAATGTCAACTTATTGTAATAATGATGATAATGATGCTTTCATAAACACATTCCAATTCTTAAAATTAAATAAGATCAATTTGTAAATTATAATCCTTTTGTGTATATGTATACTTCTCTTAGCTAAAACCACATCATAGAAAGGAAACACAGAGCAATTTCACTGGTTCAAGTAAGATGTATTTGTCAAATAAATTGACAACCTTACTCCTTTGACTAGAATGTCATAAGCAAATACTTGGGAGGGGAAAATAACATGGAGGAAAAAGGTAAATGGTGTTATGCCATCAGCTTCAGCACATCATCTGGTTTTAAGGAGAGATGTTTAAAGTAGTATTGCTATTCTGCTGCCAGAATTAAGAGGGGGCATTTTCATTTAGCCTGACATTAAGAAATCAAGAAATGCACCAGGGCTCATTTCTAACAGGTCCTGGCATAATTTCAATATGGGAACATGGGGATTTGCCATACCAGATCAGATCATTGGTCCATCAAATCTGACAGCTGTGGAGTGCAGAATAAACACTCTTAAGTATGGCAGAAAAATCTCAAAAATGTGGAAACAGAGAAAGAAGCCCAAGATAATTACTTAGTCATAAATAGAAATTACCCCCCATTAACAATCAGCAGAAGTGATATTATAAATATTCAATCTAGCCATACTAGGAAAGAGTATACTCTCTGGAGAGAGTATTTGGAGTTAAAGAGACCTGGAATTTGAACCAATTTTGACATTCACTCACTGGATCACCTTAGGCAATTTAGTTCAACTTTGTCCTGGTTAGTCCAAGTGTGAAATGGATGTGGATAACACTTGCTCCAAATGAAGATGTTTGTGGATGAAGGGAATATCCTTCACATCTCCTCTGTGTGCCTGGAAGATCAGATTAGCTTCACTTCTTTGAAGCATGAATTTAGGGTTTCACTTTCTCTGAAGTGCTAGACATCACTCACAAAGACCATGACAACATAGCATGTGAATAGTCAATACAAAAGTCAGTCTCCTGGAAAGAACATTGGGGTTGGGAGACCTTCACTGAACTCTTAGCTCCATCTCTTATTTGCTATGGGATCTACAGCTGATTACTTACACACTGGTTATAGATGGGTTTTTGTCAGCAAAAATGGGTATCTTCATGCCTAAGGCTACTTACATCACTCAATCTAAAAGATGTGGAGGTTCCCTCCACTGATTCACATTTTTCATTTTTTAGAATTATCATATATGACTAGAATTATGTATTAGAGAGGTATTATTGCTGAAGTGCCTAAGAACTGGAAGCAGGATTTGAATGAAGCTTTTTCTTACTTCAAATTCAGCATTCCATCCACTGTTCTATGTTACCTCTAAATCATATCCACATTTTTCCATAAATTCTCCATATAGGATTTACCAAACACCTGGAAGTATTTTTGGTTCTTTAATTGTGAATAGATACAAATACAATAGGTGATTCTACTTATTTCCCATTATCATTACATTACCCTCTCACTTCATGGCATTCAGAAGCATGTAGGAAAAGGAAGTTTATAAATTATTTTGTGTGACCTCATTATCTGGAACTGGCTGCTCACTCTTATGCTAGACTTAAAGCAGAAGACTTTGGGTTTGAATCTCAGATCATATCATTTATCAAATGAGAAGTTTGACCTAAGATTCCTCAAAATTCACTTCCACCACTAAATCTATTATCTCCAATCTAACCAGATGATCCCAATAATGTCCACTTGAAAGTCCTAGTCAAGTTTGAGGATAAGTTTCTGTTTTCTCAGGGTCAATATTTTCTTGCTTCTAGTGCTCTGTTGAGAGACAGTGAAATATAGCAGGGTAAAAATTTTAGGACTTAAAGCCTATTTAGATTTTAAGATTCCAAATCTTTTCTATTCATAACCTTTTTTTTGCCCAAGAAATATTTTATTATTATTATTTTGAAAAGCAATTGGGGTTAATTGACTTGCCCAGAATCACATAGATAGGAACTATTAAGTTTTCTGAGGCCACATTTGAACTCAGGATCGCTTGACTTCAGGACTGACATACTATCCACTGTGCCATCTAGCTTTCCCCCAAGAAATTTTGATTAAATTCTGGGTATATATGTATATAAAATAGATATATAAATAAAAATTTTACTGATAATAAATAACTTCATGGCCCTATATGTTTATGACACACAGTTTAAGAAGCTTTGATCTAGAACAACTCTTTTGAAGGAAATAAGATACTGCATAAGGAAACTGAAGACAAGAAAACCTAAGTGAAAGACAGCTTGGTGCAAGGAAAAGAATTCCAGTGTTAGAGTTAACGGACATGGGTTCCAAACTATATTTTGCCATTCACTATGTGGTTGACTATGTAAAATAAAAAAGCTCCGGCCAGATGATTGTCAGAATCAATTTTTCAACTTGGTGAAGGTCACATGAGTACTAAGAACCAACGCTCAAACTTGATTCTAAGTCCTCTAACTCTAAATTCAAGATTCTTTCCACTATCCCATAATTAAGGCTTAAGTTCATGAGTTTAAATCCCAGCTTTGCCACTTTTGACTATTAAATCTTAGTCTATTTATTAAATAAGTAAAATAATTTTGTGTAGCTTTTATATCTTAAATGACCTGGATACATACCTTGGAGAAATTTTCTCACATTTCTCAGCTAATATACCTTTATCTGATACACTGAAAACAACTTCCCACTTTCAAACACATTTTTTCATTAAAATATCAAGAAAAAGTTGACTGTAAGAAGGTTGAACCAAAATGGAACCTTTGAATGAATAACTTTGGTCATAAAAATCTATGTAGATTCCTTGATTTGCAGAGCAAAGATGAAAGCTTTCCTGGTTCAGTTATCTGATGTTTCCCTTCTCATCTCTGTCAACCACTGAGGGAGAATATTTCTCTTCCTAGTATTGTCATCTCTAGTTCCTAGTATGGCCATCTCTTCTCTGTTGTTTCCCAAGAAAGATAAAATAAATTTCCAGAGTCCCCCTTCATCAGAGGCCATTTTTCCCCCTGTATGACAAAGAACAAACAGATCAAAGGTTTTCTCCTTGTCTCATGGTGCTCTCAATTATCCTCTCTATAATTGTATAATAACATTATAAAGGAGGGGCAGTGGTACAGGTAGAATCATGAATGCTTGGGAGTAGAGTAGGAAGAGCAGAAAAGCTCAAGGGTTGGATGTTACTGTCCATAGAAAGCCAATCAGAAATGAAGTGAAAGCCTCTCTGAAATTTTAATGTTAAGTAAATAGGAAAATATGATTCAATTACCCAAGAAGTCAATTTACAAACAGCCTTTTGGGATCTTATCTCCTGGGAAAGTGAAGCACAACTATAGGTCTTGCCATTTCAGCACTTCCATCAACACTCCATAGCCTAAAAGAAACTAATGCTTCTCTTAGTCAAGAACGAAATCACACATTTCCAGATGAGAGGCACAAAAATATGATTAGATATTTGGGAAATTGGATCTATATGGAAATAATAAAAGAACAGGTTTTATAGATCCTGAAGAGAAGGCTGAGAGAGGGTAGTGAGGATAACCTCAATCTGGAAATTCAAGAAAGGATATTATAATGCGAATGATAGTGAACAGCAGTTCTGTATATACATAGAAGACTAAACAAGAGGAAATTGACTTCAATTCCAATGGAAGAGATAAATTCAACGTTAGAAAAAACAGAATCATTGACTTTTAGAGCAGAAAAGACCTCAGAACTTCCTAATTATAAGGCTTCTAACATCTTGGACTACATTTTAAAATAAGATTATGGCTTTCTTTTTGGATACTTTTAAGAAATTGTATAGGCAATTACATTTCTGGAATGGTTTGATTACTGTGATGCCTTGAAGTAGGAGGCCTTTCTAGTATGATCAATCTATTTCATTCACTAAACTCAATGGGATAGCAGTCATATGTATAGAACTAAAGTACCATCTAAAGAAAAGATATTTTCAACACATAGTTCAACAGCTAACTGGACATTTCCTTTTATATATTTCATCATCTCTAACTCAACATAACTCAAATCAAACCCATTATCTTGCTACCTGCCCACCATCTACACACTCAACAACCATTTTCTCTTGTTGACTTTTGTGTCAATGGTATCACTTTTCTTCCATTCATCCAAGCTTAAAACTTCATAAATTATTTTTGTTACTACTTCTTCCTCACCCCTTACATTGACCCAGTCACCAAAACCTATTCATTTTTTCTCCAAAAATGTTTTTTATTTATTTAGTCATTCCTCAATAGATGGGCTCTCCCTTGTGGTATATGAGTATAATGAAATACCACTAGACCATAAGAAATAACAAAATGGATGATTTCAGAGAAAACTGCAAAGACCCGTAAGATCTGACACAAAGTGAGCAGAATCAGGGAAAATTTGTATAATAACATTATAAAGAAAAACAACTTTGAAAAACTTTCAAACTGAGATTGATGCAATAATATCCTGGGATACCACAAGATCAAAAGATAAAGCAAGCTACCCACTTCCTGACAAGAAGGTAACCGTTTGTCTCTGTCAGAAGGTACCTCTGACAGGTAACAAATTCATATGCAGAATGAGACTGAGATTTTAGAACATGGTCAGTAAAAGAATTTGCTTTGCTTGACTATGTATATTTGTTTTTTTTTTTGTTTTGTTTTTTTTTAAATTTTTTATTTTATTTTATAATTATAACATTTTTTGACAGTACATATGCATGGGTAATTTCTTACAACATTATCCCTTGCACTTACTTCTATTCAGATTTTTTCCCTTTCTCCCCCAACCCCCTCCCCCAGATGGCAAGCAGTCTTATATATGTTAAATATATTACAGTATAATTTAGATACAATATATGTGTGTAGAACTGAATTTTTTGTTGCACAGGAAGAATTGGATTCAGAAGGTAAAAATAACAGTTTACATTCATTTCCCAGTGTTCCTTTTCTGGATGTAGCTGGTTCTGTCCATCATTAATCAATTGGAATTGGATTAGTTCTTCTCTATGTTGAAGAAATCCACTTCCATCAGCATACATCCTCATACAGTATCATTGTTGAAGTGTATAATGATCTTCTGGTTCTGCTCGTTTCACTCAGCATCAGTTGATGTAAGTCTCTCCAAGCCTCTCTGTATTTCTCCTGTTGGTCATTTCTTATAGAACAATAATATTCCATAACATTCATATACCATAGTTTACCCAACCATTCTCCAATTGATGGACATCCATTCATCTTCCAGCTTCTAGCCACTATGAAAAGGGCTGCCACAAACATTTTGGCACATACAGGTCCCTTTCCCTTCTTTAGTATTTCCTTGGGATATAAGCCCAGTAGTAGCACTGCTGGGTCAAAGGGTATGCACATTTTGATAACTTTTTGGGCATAATTCCAGATTGCTCTCCAGAATGGTTGGATTCTTTCACAACTCCACCAACAATGCATCAGTGTCCCAGTTTTCCCACAGCCCCTCCAACATTCATCGTTATTTGTTCCTGTCATCTTAGCCAATCTGACAGGTGTGTAATGATACCTCAGAGTTGTCTTAATTTGCATTTCTCTGATCAATAGTGATTTGGAACACTCTTTCATATGAGTGGAAATAGTTTTAATTTCATCATCTGAAAATTGTCTGTTCATATCCTTTGACCATTTATCAATTGGAGAATGGCTTGATTTCTTATAAATTAAAGTCAATTCTCTGTATATTTTGGAGATGAGGCGACTATGTATATTTGTTATTAACATGTTCTTGTACTTTTTTTGTTGTGGTGGTGGTAGTTGCTGTTGCTGCTACTGCTGCTATTCAATTTCATGGTGGGAGAAATGGGAAGAAGAAAAAATAAATACATATTTAAAAATGATTTTTCCCATTTATCTCTTCTTTCCAATTCCTTATGCCTTCTCTTTTTGTTAGGAATACTATGAGAGTTTTCTCACTGGTTTCCTTTTCTCCAAACTCCATCTCCAATATTTCATGTGTATTATTGTCATTTTTATTTTCTTAAAACACAGTTAGTATCATGCTACTTCCCTTATTCAAAAATAGCATTATAACTCCCCAATGTTTATAGACTAAAGTCAATAAGTCACAGAATCCTATAATATCACAGTTTAAAGGAATCTCTTTGGTTATTTAATATAACCCATACCTAAAGATGACCTATAATCATGGGGAACCCAGTATTGCACTAGACAATCTTATTTCAATTTTGCTGGCTCTAAATGTTAAGAAATGTTTTCCTTATCAAACCCAAATTGATCATCCATTTTTTTCTAGTTCCGTCCTCTTAGAAAAAAAGTACAAGTCAAGTTTTTCCATAGGACATTTAAAAATATATATTTTAAGATAGTTATCATATTTTAAACCACTAAGTCTTCTATTTAAATTACAATTTCTCAGTTCCTTCAACCTAATTTTATATGCCATGTCCAGACTCAGTCCAGCATACAAGGTACTTCAAAGTCTGGCTCTAACCTATCTTTCAATAAATATTCCACTATTTCCTTTTATAATCTGTAACTAAATTTCCCATACCTTTCACTGCAAATGAAAATTCAGTTCCTCTCTTCCCTTTCCAAATAATATCCTTCTTTTAAGATTTAGTTCTAGGTCTATTTTCTCCACAAAGCCTTCCATGATGGTGATATTTTATTCTCTCTTGTCTCTCTATCTCTGACTATTTCTGTGTGTCTGTGTGTCTGTCTCTGTCTCTGCCCCTGAATCTCTATTTCCCTCTCTCCCTCTCTGTTTTTTCTGTCTCTGTCTCTGCTAGTCTTTCTCATTTCCATTCCTTTCATGCTAATATGTTCTATTCATTGGCTATTTTATTTTATAGGGCAAGTTTAAAAAATTGTGGAATACATGATTAGAAATCCACATGGATGTGGGTAACATAGGTATGGACCTTTTTATTAACAATATCAGTAAAGGTTATAGGCCATTCAAAAAATAAATATCTTTTCAGTAATTAAAAAAAAACAGTCAAAAACAGCTTCATCAACTTTATTCATGCAAAAGTACACAGTTGCAGGCCTAGTGTTAGTCATTCAGCAATTTGGATCAAGTCAATGAGAACTCTGGTACTGAACAGATGGAACCATTTTTTTTTAAACTGGGAAAATAATCAGGGTATATCTCAATTCTAATTCGATATTTATATCACCGATGGTGGCTCTCAGATTAGATTTCGGCAGTTTTATGAAAAAGAATATTTGTTCACAGAGTCAGATGAGTGGCCAAATTGCCCAGAGTTTGACACTATAGTCAGAAATTTCAGAGAGTTAGGCCCTACTGTTTGACTTGTTCATATGTCCTAGCTAATTAAATAAAAAGAGTTTTTGCTGGAAATCTCATGTTAATCCAGAAGAAGAGAGTTGGATCTGAGGGTCATATATTGGATATTCAGAATACGTGGTCTGGTATTAAAAAATCAGTTTAATCAAAGACGCAAAGACTTGGTGCCAGCCTCTGATTCTTACTAGCTGTGTGATCCTAAGCAAAATACTCTATCTTTCTAAAGTTCAGTTTCCTCATTTGTTGTAAGAGGTATTCAGTCTGTAGCTACGTGTCTGGAATACCTTAATTACAGTCCTAATTAGAATTGTGAGAGGAATACACTGGAAGTCTTTTCCAGAAATATAATTCTAGTTCCTTCGCCATCACCAAGTTCAACAAGATGGCAGCCTTATGTTCAGAAATGAGCATTTTGAACCTTAAAGTACATATGCATATAAGCTATTAACATTTTCACATACATTTGTCTCTTTCTCCCCATAAAACTGTAAACTCTTCCCAAATATGAACCAATTTTTACATTTATTTTTCTTTCCTCTCACACACTTAGTAGGGACACAACAAGAATTTGTTGCATTTTTTGAACAAGAGTAACAAATGGATATAACATAGCCATCCCATTGGATGAGCATTCATTCCATGGCACTGAGCCAATAAGCAGAGCTCTCATTTGAGATAAAGTTTATTGCAGCTTCTGTCACAAACAAAAGGACCACGTGATAATAAGGCAGCATTTAAAGCCATTCTTTTTTACTCTCCAACCCATTTCCCTCTCTCGCTTCTGCTGTACCTTTTTGGCTTCTGAAATGTGGGTCACCTCCAGTGACATGACCCAATTAGGAGATGTAATTTAACAGGAAAAAAATAAAAGAAATCCTCTGAGATGGCAGGTTTGAAACAAAGACTGGGAGAAATTATTTTCCTTTTATTTAATTTTTTTTTTTTTTTTTTTTTTTTTTTTTTAGCAAAAGCCTATCTATTAAGGGGGTTGCTTTGTTTGTTTCTCTCTACCACCTACCTCCTTATACCATCTATACAGGAATAGGGAGATGAAAGTTCAGTAGTAGCTAGAAAGGTATTTCATATAACCACCCAAAGAATAAATGCAAGGTTTATTTTAATAAATTGTCTATGTCCATGGCCTCATTCCTCGGCAGTAGGATGTAAGTGGGATGCTGGTATATGAAACAGCAAGAGTACTGATGATATATCTCCATGATACCTGTTGAATCAAGAATGTAGCAAATATCTTTTTCATCTAGAATCTAAATAACTAGAGTTCTTTTTTTTAAATAAAATTTTATTGTTACTTTTTGGTCTTTTTATCATCACCAAATTTCCCCCAGCAGCCTTCCTTCCAGAAAGCCATCTCATAAAACACATATTTTTAGAGAAAAAAGAAAAAAGAGAAAATTATCAGCAGGACTGATTGATATTATCTATAAACAAGAGCAATCAATGTACCAGACCTGGAGATCTCCCATTTCTGCAATGGGTGGGGGTAGCAGAATCATTTCTTATCTCTTCTGGGGAGCCATGCCTGCTTTTTGTAATTTACCAACATTTATTTTGGATTGTTTTATGGTTCTCCTTACTATTTATATTATTATAGTCACTATATATATGCATATATGTATATATTATTTTCTTGGCTTTTATTATTATACTCTGCATCAGTTCATGCAATTTTCCCATGCTTATTTGTATTCATCATTTCTTTCAGCACAGTAATATTCCATTACATTTGTGTACTACAATTTGTTTAGTCATTCTTTTATCAATGGATATTTACTTTATTTCCAATTCTTTGCTGTCATGAAAAGTGCTACGATAAATATTTTTATGTACATGGGACTTTCTTCTTATTAATGGCCACCTTAAATGAATTAATTAGCTTTATAGTAAAATTTCTGAGCCAAAGGGAACTGTAGTTCAGGTTTGGTTTTTGTTTGTTTGTTTATTTGTTTGCTAGTTTTTGGTGGGAATGATATATTTAGTACTCTACTTAAAAAAAAAAGAGTAAAGTGGCAAATAATCTTATTTAAACTTGTTTATTTTTAAAATTACTTTCTAGGATTTATCATTAAGTCCATATGAATTAGCCAAATCTCTCTTATACCAACACCTTCAGTACCACATAAGGATAACAGATGTTTAGAATGTGTAAATGTAGAAAAACAATGATGAAACCTAAATTGTAGAACTTGATATGTCCCTGATGCCATGCAGTCTTGGACAAGTCACATCAATCTCTGGGGTTTTTCTTTCCTTTTCTATCCAGCTAATTTCCACAGACTTGTGGGATAAAACAGCACATATTACTTTCTGTGAGAGATATTTCCTTGAAATTATTAGAATATGAAGACAGGAGCTACATTTTTAAATTTTCTATATATCCTCAGTACTTAGTCAATGACACAATATCTGGCACATATGTATATATGTACATATTATCTCTTTATCTAAAGATAGAGATAGACAGACAGACAGACAGATAGATAGAAAGAACTATCTCTCTCTATGTGGGTGTATCTACCTATCTTTATGTGTATATATATATATATATATAGAGAGAGAGAGAGAGAGAGAGAGAGAGAGAGAGAGAGAGAGAGAGAGAGAGAGAGAGAGAGAGATCTGTGTGTGTATCTATCTATATCTATATCTGTATATATACACAGCGAGGTGTGTGTGTGTGTGTGTGTGTGTGTGTGTGTGTGTGTAATAAATGCTTAATAAAAGCTGTTAGACCTTTACCAGTGGTATTCTCTACTTTTGTTTGATCTAAGATGAACCCATGGGGAGAACAATAAGATATATGGCCAAAGTATGCAACAGGGTATTGTTGTATAGGATCAGATATTAGTTCATTACAAAATGAGGTATAGGAATGAAGGTATTCCTTTTCTGTTTGCCACCTAAAAAGATCAGAATCATTAAAGCTGTGAGTGGGACAGATTCATTCTTTTTTACCCCATTCCTCTGCCCCTACCATTTACAAATTGCTTAGATTACATATATTTTTTTCCTGCTTTTAGAATGTAGGCTGCTCTATTTATTAAAGGAAGAGAATAAAATCAAATGTTTTAGGGGCAAAGCTTAAAAATATCCTTGTCAGCAGAATCATTGTTCTCCAATGAACTTTGTAGATTTTCTAGGGAGCTAGGAATGCAATAATAAATGGCTGGACAGAGAAATAAATTATTGTCAAGGATGATGGAAGTGTAAAGAATAAATAAATAGGTTTGATACTGATCTTCCACATACCCACCATCTCTCCCATATAAAGAGCAAATGCGGAAGATAGTAAGAAAAAAGGAGCTATCCTAGAGGTATAAGAATCAGACCCATAGGGAAAGGGAAATGAGAAGGGAACTGAAAGGGGGAGGGGGAAAGGAAAGGGGGCTAACGAAAATAGGTTAAATGATTTCTTGATTTAAAAATGAGGTTTCACACAAGGACTAAAAATTAGGATGTAATTTTTTGAACAAGAGGGCAGGTCTGCCACACTTCTTGGAAGAAAAACGGAAATAAAAGGAAAAGGAATAGAAAGGTAATTGTGCAGGTGTTGAAAACTCCTAGGAGACCTAACCAGGTGCAAAGAGGAGTCCTGCTTACCTCGGCATTAGCGCTGCCTATGTGAAGAGGTTATTGATTCAATAAGACAGTGATGGAGGACAATAACTAGATAAATAAGCATTTAAAGAGAGTATCATTTCAGAGTAACACACCCAGATGGTACCTATTTTGAAAAAAAGAAACAAAGGAAAAGAGTCTCATTTAATAATTGAGGTAAAAGACACACACTCATGGTACACTGTGGCAAAGAATCCAAGCAATTCCTTTGCTTGTTAGGACTCTTTGAACCTCTGCAGCTCAGTTTTGAATCATAACTATGTTTGTTTCAGAGTTAGCACAGATATATCACGTCCCCAAGCCAAGAGACAATCAATCCAATCAAAGAACAATATATAAGAATCAATAGACAAATGTAAACATTATTGCTTAAGGACAGCATATATTGGAAGAACATGTTGCAGTCTATACAGAAACTGGCCCATTAGCAAATAGTCTTCTATTTGCAAATGGGTGAATCAGCCCTGCCCAAATGTAGAGAAACATTAATGGCCAGTCATTCAAACCATTTGATACTTCAACACATTTGAGAGTGGGCTGTTTATTAATGATGCAATGAGAACTATTAACATTTATCTCAATGAGAAATAACATACTTTTAGTGGTTGGGCACTGGACTTTGAAACAGAAAGACTTGGTTCCATTCCTAATATAGATACTAGCCATGCAACCTTATTAAGTCCACTTAATATCTGTGTCTCAGTTTCTTCATTCATGACAACAAGTCTCAGTCCCAAAGTCTCCCATTCCATCCAGGGCCATGTCCAGTCTCCTTGATCTATATCTTGCCCATGGATTCAGATGGCTCTGGAGAGGAAAGTAAGGCAGGTGACCTTGCACAGCCCCCCCTCATTTAAATCCAATTACCTTGCATGTCATGACATCACCTCCCTGATGTCATGGTCCTCCAAGAATGAAGGACAAACAGCAACTTCATTGATAAGGGTTGGTCTCAGGTATTAATCTATGATGATGTTTTCAGCACCAAGGACAGAGAAGTTGTGAGCTGTGGCAACTCTCTGGAAAGGAGCACATCTACCTTCAGGAAGTTGGCGGGAATAGCATCTCTTTTATGGCTGTATTATGGGGTAGGAGGTGGCAGTGAGTGAGGGAATCTAAGGGGGAAAAAAAGAGAAACCTCCCGATCCCAAAAGTTGAATGATCTCAGAGAGATGGGCTCCACTCATCTTGCACAGGTTAAAAATGCAGGGGCTACTTCCATTACTGATGTACAAAGGAGCTTTAATTTGTTCTCTTTCCAATGTAGGCCAATTCACCCCCTTCAGACAATCTGGTAGATCCCCACTCCTGGGCTCTCACCATATTAATAACAAATAGTTTGGACCCTCAATCAACTAAGCTCATTATGACTAAAGAGATCTGCCTGCCTCAGTGTCTCCAACAGCAAGAAGTAAAGGTATATATAATCATGTCTGGCTTAGACATGCTGTCTTCTTCTCTGTGACTCCTTACAGTATTCCAACTCTTGTTAAGACATTTAGAGAAGGGGTGTGTGTGTGTGTGTAGATGAGTGTGTAGATGTGTGTAGATTCCCCTGGTATCTTAAGTTTTGGGGTTGTATAAGCTGCTACTTCCCCACTATTGGGAATGAGAGATCTGAAAGACATAAATCAGTGGCAGCTTGATCCACAGCTTTGATATGGCAGTTGCATAAAACTATTTCATCAACATCCCAAGGCATATTTGAAAGCTTCAGAAACAACAGTTCTATCGACACCATGGGTTATGCCCCTCCTACTATTTAATTAAGATGGAAGATTGGCACAGACCACTACAGAGGTAGTTGAAAGACTAGAAGAACATTCAAATGAGTTTCAATTTTCAAAGAGTAGCAGTGAATTCTAGTTTACAAATAAATATACAATCATAAAGTTAAAGAAAAAAAAGAAATCTTAGAGATTTTAAATTGCCTTATTTTTACAGATAAGTAAAATGAGGCATAAAAATAATTCATAGAGTCCTTTAAGAATTGCAAAGAATTTGACATGTATTATCTCACTTGATTCCCATACGACAAATGAGGATGCTAAGGCAATCAGAGGTTAAGTGATTTGCTAGTAAGAGTCTGAGATAGGATCTGAACTCAGATTTCCCGATTCAAATCTAGCCCTATATCCATTACATTCATTGTTATTGTAACTGGCTTTCTCCTGCTGAAGCTTTATATAATGACAAACCTACCCTCTCCTAAATCTGTTATATTACTACATGTTTCCAAGAACTTTTGCAAGGAAACACTGACCTTTTTATTTAATAGTATTTTTCCAATTACATGTAAAGATACTTTTCAACATTGACTTTTATAAGATTTTGAGTTCCAAATCTTTTTCTCCCACTCCCCTCCAAGATGGCAAGCAATCTGATATCTTATGTGTACATAATCATATTAAACATATTTACACATTAGTTATGTTGCGAAAGAACAATCAAAACAAAAGGGAAAAACCACAAGAAAGAAAAAGATAAAACAAAAAAGTGGAAATAGTATGCTTTGATCCAAATTCAGATTCTATAGTTTTTTCTCTGTCTGTGGATAGTATTTTCTATCATGAACCTTTTGAAATTCTCTTCATCATTATATTGCTGAGAAGAACTAAGTCTATCAAAATTTATCATCTCACAATGTTTCTGTTACTATGAACAATGTTCTCTTAATTCTGCTCACTTCAATGAGTATCAGTTCATGTAAGTCTTTTGGGGTTTTCCTGAAATCTGCTTGCTCATCATTTGTTATACAACAGTAATATTCTGTTACATTCACATATTATAATGAGCTCAGCAATTCCCCAATTGATAGACAAACTTTTGATTTCTAATTTTTTACCATAAAGAGAGTTGCTATAAACATTTTTGTACATGTGAGTTCTTTGCAATTTTTAATGATTTCTTTGGGATACAAACCTAGTGATGGTATTGCTGGATCAAAGAGTGTGCAGTTTTATAGCCCCTTGAGCATATACACTGATCTTTCTTGGCAAATGTGAACTAGCATTTAAGAAGCAGCATCATATTTTCACAAGAGTAGACAGATGGTTTTGTGAAAGGAAAATTAGGAGTTGTTTTTTGTTTTAATCTTAAGTTAATTTAAAAGAGAATTTGATCCTAAAATTTATTTACACACAAAAAATTTTAGGAACCACAATAATGACAGTAAGCCACATTATAGGAGAGTGCTGGAGTTAGTTGAACTAATTTAAAAAATTTTAAAGTGAACATTCACACCTTGAAAATCTGTAAACAATACAAATCAATGCCTGATTTATTTTGTTGAGATTTGAGATTTAAAAATATGATGGATAAAATGTTAATACTTCAGATTAAATTTAAAAGTGTGATGTACATACATTTTTATAAAGCCAGTTTATAAGCCAACATTTACAAGCACACTGCATTTCTATAGGGCTTTGAACTTTACAAAGCACCACTCTTAAAATTCTGAGATGAGCAGTACAAGCATTAACCCTATTTTATAGAGCAACTCTGATATGGACAGTACAAGTATTAACCCTGTTTTACAGATGAGAAAACTGAGTCTCTAAAAAGTTGCAACTTGCCCACCATATTAAATGGATAAGGATAGATTTGAATTCAGATTTCCTGCCACAAAGGGTTTTTCTACTAGGCTACACTGCTTCTTCACATTTCCTTTACCTTAGATATATTATTCTTTACCTACAGGATTAGGGGAGTAAGTGATGAGAAAGTATGTTGCCTAGAATTTTTGTTGTAGAAATAGCTTATACTACTACAATTTTTTTCAATTTACTAAATTGTGTCACAATCTGTAAGAGAAATATATTCTTTGAAGTAGAATGAATTGCAGTACATCCTCTCTCTTTGCGATCTCTTCAAATTTCATGGGACCAATGATCATCTCTAAAAAGATTACTCCAAAATCTTGACAAATATCCAGAATCTTTTTTCTGAGCTCTAGCCTCACATCATTAACTGGATGCTCTTTGTTTCCACCTGTACATCCCACTGGCATTTCAAACTCAATACATTCAAACAAAAATTCATTATCTTCCCCCACCAAATCATTTTCCTCCAAACTTCCCTTTCTGTTGAAAGAATACCATCCTTCTAGTTACACATACTTATAACCTCAGAGACCAACTCTTCATTCTCTCTCCCTTATCCAATCAATTGTCATACTGCATCAATTCAACCTTCCTAATATTTCTTTCATCTGTTTCCTTTTCTCCATTCATATAGTTGCCACACTAAGTCAGGCCTTCATTACCTATTGCCCCCAACTATTAAAATAATCTTCTAATTCCTATCCTAGTTTCTGGGCTCTGCTCCATCTAGTATATCTTTCATACAGCTATCTAATTAATCATCCAGAAGCATAGGTTGGAACATCTTCAGAGCTCCCTATCCAAACTCTTCAGTCACCTTTCCTACTCACTCCAATTTTTAGTGTTTACTCTTTCCTTAAATTTAGGTTGTATCTCCTGATATAATGCAAATTCTTTGAAGGTCAAAAGTAGTTTTTCTTTTTTCCAAAAAGGGGCTACCACAACATATTGTACATAGTACTTAATAAATATTGAATTAAAAACATGAACAACAGGTATTCATTAAAGCTCTTGAATCACACAGTTCTCTTGAGTACACCTCACTCTTCCCTATCTCACTACTACATGTATAGAATCTTCTCACCTCCAGCCTCCCAGGAGAGGAACAAAGTAAGTGAAATTTTTTATATATAGTTAGTGTGATAATTTGCTCTGTGAGACCATGTACTTTTGTTATAAGACTTTTATTTTCCACTTTTTAATTGTTCATGTTAGAGGAATGGAATGGGAAGGAAATAAATGCTTTGGGGGGGGAATATTAGTCAGAATCTGGAAGGGACTACTAAGGTCATCTAGTTTAATTCCTTTGTTTTACAGAGAGGTAAACCAAGGGTCATAGAGGAAAGGTGACTTGTTCAAAAGTCACAAAGATAGTAACAGATTCAGAATTTGAACTCAGGTCCCATTATTACAGGTTTAGCTCTCTCTTTTAATTATGACTCAACACCAGCTTGTTTACAATCCAAGACAAAATGACAAGGAGTACCAATGAGGGAAAAACAACTTCAGCCTGAATGGAAGAAAGGTGGGGACAATGTTGAATGGGAATGGGAGACATTAAAAAGTCTTGTGTGTTAAAGTAACTACTTACATCTACTACAAGAAACTGGAGTTGAGGGAACATTAAGAATTTGGTTGGGATTCTGAGGTCACCCATTGGTATTCTGCCTCTGCCCCTAATCCTTGAACTCTCTAAACTCAACTCATCACCACCATCATCATCAACAACAATCATTTATTGAGTTTTTACCTACTCTATGCCAGCCACTATGCTAGGCAAGTAAAATATGAAGGGGGATGATAAGGGGTTTTATCCCTCAAGATACAAAGTGAGAAAAATAATATAATATTCATCCCCCCAAATAGTGCACATTACTTCATATTGTTAAGTGGCAAATGAATTTTATGTACAATTCAAAAGACTGTGGGTTGAAGAGGTATCATGGAGGAAGTAAGTCTTAACTTGGATCTTGAAAGTGGGTTAAGACATATGAAGAAACACTTATCCTTTTCATTTAGCTTTCTCATAAGCAAAACCAAAACAAAACATTAGGAATCTATGTTGGAACATTTGGAGAAAATTAGACTTCAAAATACATCTTATACAAATAATAGAAAGGCAAAATTGTTCATAAGCCTACCAGACTATAAGCTCTATGCCTTCAGGCATTATGCTTTACCTAAACTTTGAGTTATCTGCTCTATCTACAGTATAAGCTTAATAAATATTTACTGGATGGATCTTTTGTTTTTATTCATAATATACCTACATTGCTGAAGACTGTGACTGCCTTCAATTAAAAGAATTTGCCTAATGATTATTATGTTCCTCTACCAGGATTCATACCCCTTACAACTAAAACATTCCAGGAAATTCTCAGAATAATTTTAAGATTTTAAAGTAAATTAGAAAGAAGACTGGACCCTTTTCTAGTTAAATTTTGCCACTGAATATACATGATTTTGGATAAGTCACAATTTTGGTGTGCCTCCATTTCTAGTATGCAAAATGAGAGATTTTTCCCTAAGGATTTTTCCATTTATATTATTTATTATTCTGTGACTTGAAAATAGGTAAAAGAAAGATCCTAAATTAATCTTCAGGACACATAAATTGCAATTCTTTTTAAATGATCAAACATAGAGCTATTATATTATCTAGACAGTTGTGTGATGAAAGCAAATCTCAACACCTCCATTTCACAGATGAAGAAATTGTCTTGGCAGTCAAGTGACCAAGAATATCAATAATTTGTACTCCTGACTTCTGTCTCTCTGAACCAGGTTATTTCTGTCTCTAAATCTTAACCTTTCCCAGTCTTCTCTTCTTTCCTATTGAACAAGTTTCAAATCCCTTCTATATTTCCCAGCCTTGGGTCCCTAAAGCTGAGTGACCCACTTCTGGTTACCTTTAACCAGGGAAAAATATTCACATTTTCTTACATTATTTAGATCTTTAAATTGGGGATAATCCCCTCCTTCCACCACTCTATAACATAAAGGCTTTCAAGATGGTAATGACATTTTAAAGGCTCTTGCAAACAGTGAATATTGATCTGCAAATAACCATCCTTATTATTCCTTTCTTTCTACTATAGTTCTCCTCTAGTTTTTACTCTTATCAGCCCCCCCTCTTTCAACAGACATATCTCTGTCCTTTTCTGCCTCTTTACATATATTCTCTACATACACATATTCTGTCTCTACATATGTAATATGCATAATATATGTGAAGTACATTATAATATGAGATATATACATATGTGTATATTTACACAAGGGAATAGAAATGGATTCCATTAAGGCAAAGAAACTCAGATTCTACTGTACCAAAAAGACTAGGCCCAATCCCAAAAAAACTGAAATTAGACATTAGTCTTCAGGATATTTTCCCCACAGCAGGTTGCCAATGCTGTCATTTCTCTCTTGAGGCTCCCACCACTACCCACCACATGCACACATCCTTGCCAAAATCTGCTTCTTCTATTCTGCATAGAGAACAGAATTCAGAAATCATCAAATTTGAATCTCCCATTTTACGGATGAGAAAACTAAGGCCCAAAGAAATTAAGTGACTTAGCATCACATAGGGAGAAAGTATTAGAGCCAAGATTCCAAACTCAGGTCTTCAGCCTCCAGATCCAGCATTCTTTCCACTATTAGGCTATTGTAATTTACAACAAACTATAAGTGAATAAGATGCAGCATGACCCCTTTGGGGAAACTTTTAAAAAATAATTTAAAAGGAGATCAAAGTCTCATGATAAAGCAGCTGTTGGAAGGAGGAGGAGGGAGGCTACAAAGGATATAAAGGTAAGAAGTCAATTGGGACTGGCCCTCAGCCCCTCTGCAAGGGTTTCTGCCCATTATGTTTTATCCTTTCATTTCCTACACACACACACACACACACACACACACACACACACACACACACACACACACACGCCATTGTTCTTCTTTTGGCCTTTATAAGCATCAGTAAATTTGTCTAAATCTTTTATTTCACATTCCATGTGCTTTGAAGAGAGGCCAGCTGTAGGGGAGAGAGACTCGGTGTGGAAGAAAGGAGAAGAGGAAGGATGATGAATTTGAAAGGAAAAATTTAAGGCATTTTGAAGATGCTCCTCCAGAATCCTGAGTACCAGATTATAACTTATTTATTTTATTTTCATTTGTAACCAAAACCTTCCCCTGATTTTCATTGGTCCCAGCCGAGAGGGGAGAGAGGCTGGATCCATCAGGCATTGATCATTGGGCTAACTGGAGACAGTGTGGTGTGATGCTGACGTGGCCCACTGATAAGCCAGAAGAAGGCCCAAGAGAGCAGCTCTGAGCTGAACAGCACTCGAGCCAGGCAGGTAGAGAGCTGACAGCTGGGGAATTGCTAAGAGGCGCCGGGCTGGTGGGGCCAGGTTGTTGAAACAGTTGGACTCTAGAGAAGGTGTGATTCTGCAGTGCACAATTATTGTTGTTTATCAACTTTCTTCCCCTCCCTCCCCCAGCCCCAGCTCTCCACATTAACCTGCCCCCACCATCCAGTCAAGCTGGCTTCCCTTTGGGAGGACACAGAGAGCTGATCCATGTACATTAACTAACAACACCAAATGTCATTTAGCGGTCAGCTGGGGAAGGAGCTTTAATGGACACTTCAGCAGTATCAGCTATCCTCAAAGCAGCCTTTTGAGCCCAGAGCTGCATAGCCACAAGAAAGCAGTTAGCAGAGTCGAGAAGGCAACAAGGGGATGGGTATAGGGTGCGAATGGCCAAGATCCTTAAGATACCAAGGACCTAATGGGTCAGGAGGCACAAACTCTTAGTAGAGATTCCTCCCAAGAAAAGGAGAAAATTGTGTCACTTGAGGGGGATTTTTCATTTTGGAAACTGGAGAGTCTCTGTTTCAGTCTGTGTGTATGTGTGTGTGTGTGTGTATGTCTGTCTGTCTATCTATCTGTGTTTGTCTCTCTGGCTCTTTTAATATCATAGACATTTATTACCGAATCAATTGATGCAATGCATGAAAACAAAAGGCTGGGAGAGTCTCTTGGACCCCACCCCCATCCTCCCCATTCTTGAATTTTCCTACTAATGTCCAGAGCACCACTGTCCTACCTGTCATCCAGGCTCATAATCTCAGAGTCATTCTCAACTCATCATGCTCACATCTTCCTCCCCCATATCTAACCTGTACTAAATCTTGTCATTTCTACATTCACAACATGTCCTGAATATGCCCTCTTCTCTTCAGTCACACAGACACAACCTTTTGTTGTATGTGTGTCTGTCTCTCTATCTTTGTCTCTTTCTGCCTCTGTGTGTCTATCTTTGTTTCTGTCTCTGACCCTGTTCCTGTCTGTCTCTGTGTGTGTGTGTCTCTGTCTCTGTCTCTCTCTTTCTCTCTCTCTTTCTCTCTCTCTTTCTCTCTCTCTCTCTCTCTCTCTCTCTCTCTCTCTCTCTCTCTCTCTCTCTCACTCTCTTTGTCACTCTCTCTGTTTCCCTCTGTCACTCTCTGTCTGTCTCTCTCTCCTTCTCCCTCCTTCTGTCCCTCCCTCCCTCTGTCCTGCATTATCACCTTCTCTCTGGTATTCCTGCTCAACTCAATCCATCTTCCATTCATCTTCCACAGTGATTTTTTTTCTAAATTGTAGGTCTGACAATGTCACCTCACTCCTACTCAATGAACATTTGTAGCTCCTTAAGACCTTTCCTATAAACTCTCTTGACTGGCATTTAAAGCTCTTCATAACATGACCCCTTCCTACTTTTATAATGTTCTTATATTTTATAGTCTTCTGAGCAGTCTTTCATGCAACTACCCTGCCTTGCCTGCTATTCTTCATACATGACATCTCCCTACTCCATGCATTTTTACTGATTGCCACCCACCCATCAGTAGCTAAAATGCTTTACTGTCACCTCATTTCTTGCTTTTTTTGGTTTCCTTCAAGATTCAACTCAAATCCTGTCTTTTTCAAGATAACTTCTATTCCCCAAACTGTTAGGGGTTCCTCTCTGAAATTACATTACATTTAAGAAATATCCAGTTCAGTAATATTCAAAAAATATTTGTATATCTTTTAGGTACTTCAAAATTTACATATTACTTCCCATATTACACTGCATAATACTTGAACATAGGACCTGCTTTTGCCTTTCTTTGTATCCCTAGAGCTTAGCATAGAGCCTGGCACACAATATTTTGCTGGATTATCTCACCAGTTCCCATGGTTCCCATCTGTGTACTAAATGATATTTAGATTTATTTATCTGGCCCTAATTTTTCCCTGGCCTCCAATTTTATATCTCTAGCTACCTATTAGACATCTCAAAATTGTCTATGTCCCATACTCATCTTAAACTTAACATGCCCAAAACTGAAGTCATTATCTTCCCCTTATTGGAGAGCACCACCTTCCCCACAGGAACCAAGCAACTTCAACTTTCACTCTATGGCACTTCACATTCAATATTTGCCAAGTCCTCTCAATTCTACTTCATAATATTTCTGGTGTACATCCCTTTCCTCTGACATTGCTACCACCCTGATACAGGTTCTCATTATCTCACACCTGGACTATCATAATAGACTCTTTCATCTCTTTATTGGCTAAAGTCTCTCCCCACTCCAATCTAGCCTCTACTCAGCTGTTCTTAACTGTTCTTAAAGCACAAGTCTGACCATGTGTCATTCCTTCCCATCCTTTCAATAAATTCTAGCTGTTCCCTATCATTTAAAAAATTAAATTAAAAAAATCCTCTATTTGGTATCTAATCCTTGATGGTACCTTCCTATCTTTTTAGTTTTCTTATTCTTTACTATCCTTTATATATTCTGTAATCTAATAACACTGGCCTCCTTGCACACTCACAGAAGACACTCCATCCCCCAGCCCTGGGAATTTTTACATACTAGTTCCCATGCCTAGAATTCTCTCTCTCTTTCTCTCCTCCTCCTGATTTCCCTGGCTTTGTTGAGTTCTAGTTAAAAATCTCACCATTCCAAAGATTTTTTTCTGTTTCCTTTTAATATTAATTCCCAACCTCTGCTGATTGTCTCCAATTTATCCCATACTTAGCTTGTTTGCATGTCATGTCTCCCATTAGACTGGGGCTCCTTGAAAACAGAGATTAGATTTTGCCTTTCTTGTACCTCCGACATTTAGCACATAGTAACAGAGTAGATGCTTAATAAATGTTTGTTGATGTGAAGTGATAGTAAGCACTTAATAAATTCTTACTGATTAACTTTCTGACCTTAGTGGAAAGCTTCAAAAATGGGAGAGTAATGGTATTTACTTCTTATTAAGGATAATAAGGTGTTTTAACTTGGCACAGAATTAATCTATACTTCATTGCACTGTATGATCTTTATAAACCCAGCTTGGTCCTTCTCTAGAGTCTCCTTTTTGAGTAGTACCTAGTCTTATTGCAAGTTTTCAGATGAATCCACTAAAAATTGAGACAATTTTGCTTCTATTTCTTTCCAAGAAACTTTTGATCCTAAAAAGCTTGTGGGAAAATGTGGTGAGGGTAGTTGTTGCTGCATTTCACTGCAATAGTGAAATGTACAAAAGAAGATAATGTCTTCATATTGAAGATTGGGAAGGAAATGTGAAACAGAGTTTCAATCATAAGAATACATGTTCTTTAGATGAGAAACAATATTGGTTCCAATATGGGCTCTGCCATTAACTACTTTTAAGTGGGTAAATCACTTCCCCTCTCAGAGACTCATTCCCCTCATCTATAAAATGAGAGGGTTGAACTAGAAGGTCTCTAAGGCCACCTCCTGCTCTCTGACTTTATGATTCTTTTAAATAGCAAAACCAACATTTCTAATTATATGCCTTTTGGCCAAGACTCTCAGAGTCCTTTGCAAATCTTTTCCCATTGGGCAGATCCATTAGTCAGATTGCATTTACCCATATATCCCTGTCATTTTTCTGGACAATTTTCAAAAATACATGAAGCCCCTGCTGACATGTGTAATTTTAATGCAAATAACAACAGAGAACTCTTACAGTATACAAGGCAATAATTTCTCATTTATTGGATGAAGATAGTCGTTACATAGTTGAAATTTCTAGACTAATTTGAATGACCATAAGTTTGTATGATACTTCATCATAATAGCATACGTACTACCTCTATGTGTATCGGACATGATATTTTCATTTTAAAGGTGAGTCAACAGAGTCAAGATTAAGTTACTAGGATGTTGTGTTATCCCATGCTAATTGTCTAAATGGGGGGGGGAGAGAAAAAACTTATTTTCAATATCTGAATGGTATATGTTATGAATATCATTGATATTGTTTTCTATGATCTTTTTATTAACTAATGGGAGATATCATGAACTGAGCAGAGACTTTGTTAAATCAGGCTCATAGGGCCTAGAGCTGGCAGGGACCTTACAGGCCATAATCTAACCTCCTTATTTTTATAGCTAGGATCTATATTTCAGAGAAGTTGAGTGATTACCATAGGCACTCAGATTATAAATTAGGATTTGAACTCAGGTCTCCTGGCTCCAAAAATAGTGTTCTTTCTATTATGCCACATTTCAGATTGATATGATCTATTGCAATCCATAGCAACATCTACAAAGAGCACTGGTATGAGAAGACATGAATTCAAATTCAAGTTCTACTGCTTATTATCTATTTGACTTTCTTTTTCTCTCTGAATTTCAGTTTCTTCATCTGTAAAAGAAGGCAGTAGTCAGAAGCAAAACACTAGTGAACAGATACAGAATAAAAGGAGAGAGAGAAAGACGAATAGGAAAAAAAATAAGATGGAGGAAAATACACTTAGTATTCATAATTGTGAATGGGAATAGAGTGAACTTATCCATAAAATGAAAGCAGATAGCAGAGTGAATTTAAAAAACAAAATTCTACAATATAGTGTTACAAGAAACACACTGAAGCAAAAAGAAACACATAGAGTAAAGGGATGGGGCAAGAGCAGAATCTAAATATGCTTCAGCTCAAATGAAAAAAAAGTAAGAATAGAAATCAAATAAAGCAAAAACAAAAATAGACCTAATTAAATGAAATAAAGAAGAAAACTGGATCTTACTAAAAGGTACTACAGACAATGAAATAATGTCAATACTAAACATGAATATACCAAGTAGTATAGCATCCAAATTCCAAATGGAAAGGTTAAATGAGTTACATGAGGAAATAAGCAGTGAAAATATACTAGTGGAGGACCTCAACTTTTCCCTCTCAGAACTAGATAAATCTAACTAGATAAATTCTAAAATAAACAAGAAATTAAGGAGGTATGTAGTATTTTTTAAAAGTTAGATATGATAGATCTCTAGAGAAAAATTGAATGAGGACAGAAAAAAAATACCTTTTTTTCTCAGTAGTACATGGCATCCACACAAAATTGAATATGTATTAGGGCATAAAAACCTTATAACCAAATATAGGAAGGCAAAAATCAAATATATAAATGGATCCTTTTCATATCATGGAACAATAAAAGTTGCATTCAATTTTTTAAAAAACTTCATAACTTTTTCATCAAATGCCTGTTGATGCTCTTCCACACAAGTTAGTGAAGAAAGGAGTATGTGCTTATTGGCAGTTCTGATCTGCCATAGCCTACTTTTGCATTTTGGTGACTAATAGACCCAGAGATCTAATTTGGACTGGGATTTACCCATGGACTCTCTAAGTTACCTACTCAATCAATTCATGTAATGAGAAACTGAAACAACTTTCTGGGCTCTTCTTAGCCAACATTGCCCAAGAGTTGGTCTGATTGGTGAAAGATCATGAAATTATTCTCATTTTTCACTGACCCATAGACAAGAGTTGATCCCAATTCTATTCCCAGTGAGAGTGCTATAATGCCAACAATGGGTTTTCCTAATCTCCTTTTTTTGGTTCATGAAATTCCAAGGCAGCAATGAAAATTGCAAATGGAAATCTAATATAAATTGTAAAACTCCATAAAATAGCAATGATAATTCTTAAGCTACTAACTTTACTGGGGTTTTGTGAAGAAATCATTTTGCAAATCTTAAAATACCACATGAATGTAAAGAGCTCCAGCAAGTTGTATGGACTCCATGTGGTAAACTTATGAAAAGGTCAGGATGAGGATCACACAATATGGGCAAAAATTGGTAGATCACAAAATGCAATACTCAACATTGATGAGATACCAGATCCTTTGAAATAATAATCAATCAACAAGGATTTATTCAGCACCTTTATTAAGTACCATATAATAATATGGCCTTCTCTGTGTAAGGAATACAAGTACAAAGAATGAAACAATCCATCCTTGAAGTGAGCTTGCATCTTATAGAATGAACAAGTATATATATTTTTAAATGTATGCAGCTTAAAAGGTAATAAATACAAATGTATGCAAAGTATTAAATATGGGGTATTTGGGGAGGGAGAAAAAATAATAATGACAAAGGGTTACTTTATCCACCAAAGTTTTAACTAAACTAAAACACTAAAAGATGGCATATCAGGATGGCAATCCTGCAGCATCATTTCTATCATTTAAAATTATATTATTATTAATAATGATAAGAATAATCCATATGTTACTACTATAGAGCAGAAGTTCTCGACCTGAGGTCTATGAATTTGCTTTTTTAAAATATTTTGACAGATGAATTTCAATGTAATTTTTCTTTGTAATCCTACATATATTATGCATTTTAAAATATTCTAAGAAGGGGTTCCAAAGATTTCACCAGATCACCAACAGATTCCATGACAAAAAAAAAAAAAAATTAAAACCCTCTGCTTTCAAGATTATGTTCTTTCAGTGGTAAGAAAGCAATGACTTCTTTTTTATATAAGAATAATATACAAGTGATTTGGTGAATTTTGGACATAAACCCTCTAGTCTTATCAACAAGTCATTACTAGCACTATTAAAACCCGTGGAAGTTGGGAGGTGTGTGTTGGGGCAGGGGGAGCTTTGAAGGAGATGTTTCATGAATACAGCATTTCTACCAGTGGTAATTTGAGTTTCATCTCCTAGGAACTGAAAGCTTGCCTTGGGCCAACCAAACCCCAGCTTCCCAATTTTTGATGACCCAATCAATGTAAACCCTTCCTTTTTTAAGCTGCCTTAACCAGAAGGAATGTGATACTGTTTCTCCTGTTTTATGTTGCTGTGTGCTACTAGCTTTATTTGAACATGCTGCTCTCAATTGATTTAAGTACTTTATTGACCATTTTATTGTGTTTGTGCCCAGAGGCTTCTTTGAGAGCAGACTACAATTTTAAAAATCAAATAAATAAATGGAAAGTCATTGCAGTCGAAATCATAATGGCACAAGCAGTGGGGTCGGACAACTCCCACAGGATATTTGATTATTTCCCTCCTAGGCTGGAGGCTTTGCTTGCAGTTTTATGGGGGATTGGGAAGACAGAAATGGTGGTCAAACACTAACCCATCCCAAGTCCTAAACAGAACATACAGGAATACAAGGCGAGTTCCCAGAAGCTATTGTCTGTGCTCTAGCTTCACAAAAATTTGCTCATCTTTTGGGGCAGGTGTAATCTGACCTATCAGTGGAGAAGATTTTCACATAGTATCCTTTTCCTTGTATACCTTAGCCAGAAGTGAAATATGGGATAGATCATTCTCATTATCACACAAAATCAAATTTTCACAATACCACTGACCTTTAAATAGTTGAGTATTCAGTAAACACTTAACAAAATTAAATGCCTACAGTGTACAAGACCAAGAAGAATACAACCTATAGAGTTCATCTGTCTATATATTTAGACAGACACTGGAAATGGACACTGGCTATCGGGACTTCCTTTAGAAAATGTCAAAATTTCTTTAATCACTTCCATACTTCTCTCTGAAACAAAAGTCCATCCTTTTAAAATAATTTTCCTACCAGTCATGTTTAATGACTATGAATCACAGAGCACTACAATCATTAAGAATTAAAAACAAGTATCATATAAAGATTTAAATAAATAAATGAATGAATTTTTTTTTAAATGAAGAATAAAAAATATCATATAAGAAATAAAAATGAGTATCATATAAAACAGATTGAGATTAAGTGCCATACCCAGGATAACACAAACAGTAAGTATCTGGGGCAGGACTCAAATTTAGTTCTTTATAACTACAGGTACAATGCTATCATATCCACTGTATCCCCTAATGGTACCCTAACTTTAAGGAAAAGTATGATAGAAAAAAAAATAGGTGAGTGCCAACAGATGGATTCCAGGAAGCTCCAGACATTTTCTTAGAGAGTGAAGAGAAAGTGAGGAAGATCCCCAAAATGTTTTTGGACACCCCTCACATGTAAAATGTAGATAATAATTGTATTTATCTACCAAGTTGTTGTGAGAATATAATATTTGTAAAGTTCTTTGAAAATTTTAAAATATTACATAAATGTTAGCTATTATTATCATCATTACTAATATTATTGATGATCTGCTTTGGTAGAAGGAATGGCAACATCTCTTACATAAATAAAGCTTCCAGGTTGTTATATCTAACTCCCCTCTCTTCCTAATCATTCAAATGTTACCCATTACAATAATTGTTTTCTGTAATTGTAATCACAAGGGTAAAAATGTTTAAATATTTAGCTATTTTTTAGCACTTTGACATTGTAATGGGGAAACATTTCAAGGACAGTGAGAATAAGAAGGTTGCATACTGCTTACCCCAAAAAGTTGGAGTCAAAAGATCCAGTGGATACTTTTGCCCCTAATGCATTGCCAAAATATGATTCTACTCTGTTACCATCATGACTCTAATGTATTTAGGAAAAGTATGGCATCAGACTTCTTCCATGCAAACCATATGCTTGTTAGCTATAATGCATCCAGTTCAACTTCAGATTTATGACCCTAATGTATCAAGAATAGGTAGGCCTCTGTGATACATTAACCATTAAAGGCTGATACTTAGCAGTATCAGCCTTTGGCAGTTAACATTCTGATTTCTTTATTATCAAACCTTTTTTAGAGAATCCACCAGAAAAAAAAATGAAACTATGAATTTTCCATTGGCACACAATGATAAGCTAAAAAATACTAATGTTTAAATCTTATTTTAAAAAAGCTAAATGTTATTTTATCTTTCCCTAAAATATGAGTGAAGTGTATTAAGGATAATTTTCAAGGATGACAACTGGTTGACATTTCCTTAATTCTTGTAATTTAAGAAAGGAAAAACAAATGTAGCAGAAAATGATCTGAGTCCTACTTCAGTAATTCAATAACTTGTTTTTTTTTTCCACTGCACAAAGTACTTAGCAATTCAAACATTAAGCCTAATTCTGTATTTATATTAATGGCATGCAAAAAGGAAACCACTTTGAAAGCACATTATAATAATAACCTTTCACACATGCAGAACCTCAAAATCTCAATGCATTTTGGAAACAAGCATGAACTTCTTGCCTAACCATTCTTCCAAAAGGCCATTTAAAATGCTGTCTCTACTTTATTCACTGACTACAAGCTAGAGAGCTGTGGCTAATAAAATAGTCTCCTAGAATCAGTGGAATTTTAATTCTTAATGTTTCTTAAGACAAAATACATAATCTTTTGATTTGGAGAAACCTCTGAGTATTGGGAATGGAAAACCCAAGTTTCTTTCTCCTTTTTCATTCTGGAACTTCCTTAGCTGGTACTAGTAGCTAACTACTACTAGCCCATTTTCATTCCAACTAGCCCCTGAACCCATGATCAGAAAAATCCCAATGTCTCCCCCTCTCACAGATTCAGACACACACAAGCTGATGCAATCAGAGACAGAAATGAATCTGGCTCTCCCAAGGGAACAAGGCTGACTAAAGCTTTCGAAGACTGGCTCTCTGAGGCACCCATAGGACAAGGACTGCCAGGCAGAAACATCATAGAGCCTAGAGAAATGAGCAATGTACCACATTAGAGTCTATAAGGCAGAGTCAAATGAATTTAGCTTCCAGGATCAAAAATGAGGTAATCATGAGATGATCTCTTCCAATACTAATTATTAGTCATCATATTTCCATCAAAGAAAGGAGAGAGAAAGGAGAGAAGATATTTTTAAATATTTCAACTTCTCAAAGTCAACCTGGCAAGTTCCTCAAGCCGTTTCAGTGGCATTCTTCCCCCATCAAAAGAAATTAGAAATCTGGCTAATAAGCCACAGAGAGGACTTCATTTAGTTATTAGAAGGCTTCTTAGTGATCTTTAAACATGGTAGTTTAAACATGGTTGTGCTGATGGTGGTGGTTGTTGCTGTGAGGACCAAAATGACATCACGATGTATGGTGTGTCAGGCTGTGGCTGATCATACAAAAGCTCTGAAGGCTCTACCACGAGATGGGCACAAATAGCCTGCATGACTATTTAGGAAAAAATGTCTCTGAAAAACATGGTAGAATGAATATGTAGGAAGTGTGATCATGGAATCTGGGTAACCTTTTATAAACTGGCTCCCAAAAGAGGAATATGCAGTCAGTATTTCTTTTAACACTCTTTCCTGTCTCTTGGGAGTTTTCCAATATAAAACATTCCCAGTCAAGCTTTGCTCCATCTCCCTCTGCAGTGGGGAGATAAGGTGACATTCTAGGACAAAGCTTCTTAAACTGTGGGTCACAACCCTATAATTGAATTGAGGATCATGAAATTATGATTTATTATCAGTAAATGTTTGATTTATATACCTACATACCCAAGGTCATGTAAAGAATTTCACAAGTGGAAAAAGTTTAAGAAGCCTTGAACTACAAGACATCTTCCTTAGCACCATTTTGCTACTAGTTCTTCTCACCTAAAATGAAAGTGAAAAAGAAAGGAAATTCTTACACTCATCCCCAACCCAACTGGAGCAAAGACCTCATTTACAAGACAAGAAACTTCAAAGCAAATTTTAAAACTTTTAAAAGAAGGAACTGGGGTAAAAAGTGATTATTAGACATTTACAAAGGCTTAAATTTTTTTTCCCAAGCAATGCTTTTTCACAGAGATATCAATATAAAGAGAGGGGACATGTCCTTCAGACCGTTATTTCATAATGAACAAAAGAGAAAAGTGTTTCTGAGATTTGGGAGAAGAGGTGTGCACCTTGGGATTTTAAGGGTATTAAAATTTGAATGGATATCAAAGAGACTTGGACCCCTGTTTGTCTTCACCGTGGAAGAGTTCTCTGAGGGACAGATTAGCACTTCAGTGACCTTACTACTCTCCTTCCCCACCTCTTTCCTAACCCCCTTTCCCTAATTTCTTTTTTCTAATGGCCTTCTCCAAGGCTTTATTTATTCTATACCAGAGGGAAGAATGCTTCATTTCACAATGCCACTGCAAAGCTATTAGACTGTAACTGGAGATCTTTCACAACTATGAGGGAGGAAGTTCAAATTTCCTTGTTTACTTGTTAGTGATACAGCTTTGGTCACCTCTCATCTGTTAGAGCAGTCAGAAACATCCATGATGTCTTAAGGCTTTTTGCCTACAGCATCATTACCCCACCCTCCAACCACTTCCTAATGTTTTCTAAAAGCTAAAGAAAAAAATAAAAGAAAAATCTGGTATATTGCATCAGCAATATAGAGCATCAAAGAAAATCTCTAAGTTAAGAGTATATTGCTGGCTAAGAATGGTGTTTTTTAGATTCTAAATGGGGGAAGCAGATATAAAGAAACTAACCGCTCATTCTTCCCTCAACATGCAGAAAAGATTATGATTAGGTCCTTGGGACTTATAGCCAAATAGATCTGGAATTTCATCATTAAGGGATACTACTTTTAGTGGTACAGATTGCAGCCCAATTTTTGAATATATTCTGTCACAATTTCTCCCAATATTCTGGACATCTGATTAGAATCAAGGGGTTCTAATACATTTCTGTGTAATGGACCCCTCTGGCAATCCATGGAAACCTATGGATGCCTTTTCTGAATAATATTTTAAATGCATCAAATAAAATAGGGTGACAAAGGAAACAAATTATATTGAAATATTTGTTGCTGTTGCCATTTCAGTTAAGACTAGACTCCTATAGTGTTTTCCTTGGCAGGGAAACTGGAGTGGTTTGCCATTTCCTTCTCCAGCTCATTTTACAGTTGAAGAAACTGAGGTAAACAAGATTAAGTTACTTGCCCAGAGTCACAGGTACTCAGTGTCTGAGACCAACTTTATATTCAAGTCCTCTTGACTATAAGCCATTATACCACCTAACTGCACCATATTCCAACATAGTTTTTTAAATCAATATTGAAATACAATTTTTTTAAAAAGTTCATTGACAGCATGTCTAAAAGTTCTCCTCTAAGACTTCCAACATTCCATGAGTATGAATGAAGCATTCAGGGTATCCATTTGTTATCCCTTGCTCTAGTTCTATGATATTTGGGTCAAGTATTTTCTAAGAATCTTAGATTACTATTAAGCATTCTTACTTTAGTATAAAGTGATCCAATCAACTTGCTTTCAGAGAGTTAGAATAGGAAGGAAATGATGTAGTTTTAAACCATGGAGTAATTTGTATGAGTTGGTCAGAATTGGGTAGGGTATCTCATTGGCAATGGCAGGGAAAGAGGGTGAGGTATTAAAAATTTTTTAAAAGGTTACCATATACCTAGAGAGATAGCGTTAGAGATTGGAGATACAGAGAGAAAGAATGATACCAAAAACAACTTTTGCCTGTTTCAAAATTTTTATTAGGATAGGCACTGCACTCAACACTGCATTCTACTTTTCTTTCCTCTTGGTCTCCTTCTCCTAAGAACTATAATTCAGGTTAGTGTCACTTTTATTTCATACCCTCAAATTTGGAATTACTATGGGCACTGTGTCCTACTAGAATACTACAATGAACCTCTAATCTCAATGTAAACACTCTCTTCAAACTCTATATATTCCATTCATATCTTCTCATCTTTTGTTACTCTTGTCTATATTATCCTATATATCTTTCAAAGGGAATTCATCCAATATGTTGAAAGCCTTCTTCTTGGTCTCTTGACATTATATAGATTCCCATACCTTGTCTGGTCTGCCTATAAATTATTTTTCATTATTATTTTGTTACCAAAATATTTACTTTTCCAATAATACATTTCTTTTCAATGAAACTATTTATGTCGTTTCTTCATTGTAATTCATCATTAGTAGCCTATATTTGCCCACTATGCATTGTACATCAATTTTAACTCTCAATTTTTATTCTACAGAGACTGAGTATTATATAATGTATGTATAAAATAGTTTCTCAAAGATCATTGATGTTGACTTCTGGGAGCCAAGATAGCAGAATAAATAGTGAATTGCTGTAATTCTCCCAAGTTCATCTCTAGTCAACCATAAAAAAGCACCCAAAGAGAAGACCCAGAACAGCAAAATCAGCAAAGATTCCGAGTTAAACAATCTTTTAGCTTGGAAAATGTGGGAAATTGGTATGAGGAGGTCCGTCTCACTCAAGTGAGTGGGGAACATGCCTTCTAGGAAAAATCACCTCCCAGTGAGGCAGCAGCAAGTCCTACCTTCAGGATCCTGAGCCCCAATGTTATGAGGCATATAAATACTAACATCAAGATTCTCCATATGCCTTAACATAACCAGGGCAGCCAATGCTACCCTCTAGATCCAGGAACCAGCATGTTTTGGAGTACACCTGGGCAAAACAGACATTCTCTAGCAGCCAGACCTCCACATGCTTTGACATGACTGAGCAAACAGGCAAACTCCAGTGGCCAAACTGCCACTTGCTTCAGTGTAGCCCCAGAGAAAATACAAATACACCCTCACTGGGCTTCCACGGATGCCAGATACCACCACGAGGGTCCCAGCTCAGGACATGTCACCACTATTTTTTCAGAACAGCACCATATACCAGGATTCCACTTGGGTCTCAGTGCAACATCAGTACAGGACTAAATAAGCAGGAACTGCAGCCACTGACACAAATAGCCTGAAAAAGTACTCCTTTCACTCTGAGAACACAGCTCAAAATTAAAAGAAAGGAAAAAGAACCCCCGCAAAAAAAAATGAGCAAAAAACAACCAAAAAAGAATCTGACCATAGAAAGTTATTATGATGATAGGGAAGACTCAGATGCAAACTCAGAATAGGAAAAAAAAAAAAAACCACACATATGGGCAAAACTCAAAAGAAAAGTGGAAAGTGGCCTCAGGTCTAGAAGGACCTCTTAATAAGTAGGAGTAGCAATCCTGATCTCATACAAAGTTAAAAGCAAAAACAGACCTAATTTTAAAAGATAAAGAAGAAAAGTATATCATGGTTAAAAGGTGCCATGGATAATGAAGCAATATCACTACTAAACATATATATACTGAGTGATATAACATCCAAGTTCTTAAAGTTAAATAAGTTGTAGGAAGAAATAGACAGCAAATTATATAACTGGGGGAATCTCAAGGGTCCCCTCTAACAACTTGATAAATCCAACCAAAAATAAACAAGGAAGAAACTTAAGAGGTAAATAGAATATTAAAAAGTTAGTTAAGACAGATCTTTGGAGAAAACTGAATGGGAACAGAAAGGAACATATAGCATATGGTTGTATAAAAATGTATATATATATATACATATATATATAAATAGATAATGTAATAATCTCAAAATCAAATGTAAAAAGGCAGAAGTTTTAAATGAATTCCTTTCAGATAATAATTCAATAAAAATTACCTTCAACAAAGGGCAATGGAAATATGAATTTAAAAATTAATTGAAAACTAAATTATCTAATCCTAAAAAATGAATGGGTCAAATACAAGTCAATAATTTGATTAAAACGTGACAATAATGAGACAACATAACAAAAATTGTGGAATTCATCCAAAGCAATACTTAGGGAAAATTTTATTTCTCTATATTCTTAGCTTCAACAAAAAGGGAAAAGAACAGATCAATGAATGGACAAGCAACTAAAAAAACTGGCAAAAGGAAATTAAAAATTTCCAGGTGAGCACCAAATTGTAAATATTGAAAAATCAAAGGGCAGATTAATAAAGTTGAAAATAATAAAACTATTGAGCTAATACATAAATTTAGGAGCTATTTTTTTAGATAAACTATTGGTTAATTCAATTTTTAAAAAAGGAAGAAAGAAAACCAAATTATCCAGTATCAAAAATGAAAAGATAAAATCACTATAATGAAAAAAATAAAAGCAATCATTAGAAAATATTTTGCCCAATTATATATGCCAGTAAATCTGACATCTGAGCAAAGTTGATGAATATTTACAAAAATATAAATTACCTAGATTAACAGACCAGGAAACAGCTTAAATAACTCCATTTTAGAAAAGAAAACTGAATAAGCTATTGATTATCTCCCCAAAAAAAATTTCCCAGGGCCAGATGGGCTTAGAAGTGAATTTTACCAAACATTTAAATAACAATTAATTCAAATACTATATAAATTATTTGGGGAAATGGGTGAACAAGGAGTTTTACCAAAGTCTTTTTATGACAGAAACATGATTCTGATACCTAAACCAGGAAGAACTAAAGTAGAGAAAGAAAATTATAAATCAACTTCCCTAAGGAATATTGATGCTAAAATTTTGAATTGGTAAGGTGATTATAGCAATATAACAGAAAGGTTATACATTATTACCAGGTGGGATTTTTACCAGGAATGCATGGTTGGTTCAATATTAGGAAAACTATCAACAACATCAACAGAAACCATATAATAATAATTCAATAGATGTGAAAAAAAGTTTTTTGACAAAATATAGCACCCATTACCATTAAAAAGACTAGAGAGGGAATAAATAGGAAAAAAAACAAAGGAAAGTAGCCTAGCAATACCAAATATCAAATTATATCATAAAGCAGTAATCATCAAAATTATCTGGTACTGGCTTAGAAATAGAATGGTGTTATCAGTGGAACAGATTTACACACAAAACACAGTATTCAATGACAATAGTAAACTCAAGTTCGGTAAACCCAAAGACCCCAGTTTTTGAAATAACAATTCACAACTTGACACAAACTGCTGGGAAAACTAGAAAACAACAGGACATAAACTAGGTGCAGACCAACATCTCCTATCTTGTACTGAGATAAGGTCAAAATGGATGCATGATTTAGACAAAAAGGCTGACACCATAAGCAAATTAGAAGAACAAAAAATAGTCTACTAGTTAGATCTATGAGGAGGGGCAGAATTCGTGACCAAAGAAGACAAAGTGCAAAATAGGTAATTTTGATTATATTAAATTAAAAGTCTTTTATATAAACAAAAGCAAAGCAACCAAGATTAGAAGGAAAGCAGAAAGCTGGGAAGCAATCTTTACAGCAAGTGTCTCTGATAAAGGCCTTATTTCTCAAATATATAGAGAACTGAATCAAATTGATAAATTAATAAATGGTCAAAAGATAAGGCAATTTTCAGATGAAGAAACCACAACTATCTATAGGCATATGAAGAAGTGCTCAAAATCATTTTGATTAGAGAAATGCATTCTAAAACAACTCTGAAGTACCATCTCAAACCTATCAGATTGGCCAATATGACCAAAAAAGTGGTTATTATTGGAGAAGATGTCAGATAATTGAGGTACCAAAAAGTTGGTGGAGTTGTGAACTGATACAATTATTGTGGAGAACATTTTGGAAATATGCCCAAACTGTGCATATTCTTTGATCCAGCAATAACACTACTAGGTGTGTATCCCAAAGAGATCATAAAAAAGGAAAAGAATCTACATGTGCAAAAATATGTATAGTATTCTTTTTGTGGTGATAAAGAAGTGAAAATTGAGAGGATACCCATCAATTGAGGAAATGGCTCAACCAGTTGGGGTATATGGTTATAATAGAATACTATTGTGTTATAAAAAATAATGAACAAGAAGATTTCAAAAAAACCTGGAAAGATTTATAGAACTGATGCAAGATGAAATGAACCTGATGAAGTAAGAAAAAATTGTACACAGCATTGGCAACATTGTATGACTATCAAGTATGAATGATTCAACTCTTCTCAACAACATAATAATCCAAGACAAATACAAAAAACTCATGAAAGAAAATACTATCCATATTCAGATAAAGAATAGAAAGATTGTGAATACAGATCTAAATATTCTTTTCCCCTTACTTTATTCTTTCTCATTTTTTTCTCTTTTGATCTTTCTTCTTTCACAACTGTGACTATTATGGAAATATGTATTATAGGATTCTCACATGCATAAA
The DNA here is from genome assembly GCF_048593235.1 of Sminthopsis crassicaudata. Taxonomy (NCBI): domain Eukaryota; kingdom Metazoa; phylum Chordata; class Mammalia; order Dasyuromorphia; family Dasyuridae; genus Sminthopsis; species Sminthopsis crassicaudata. The sequence continues at coordinate 75,979,984 of NC_133619.1, read as the reverse complement.
CTGTATCAAATTGTCTATCATCTTCAGAAGATGGGGGGAGGAAAAGATAAAAAAAGAAGGGAGTCAGAGAGGGGAAAAAATTTGGAACTCAAACTCTTGTAAAACTAAATGCTAAAAATTTTCTTGACATGTAACTGAGGGAAAAATAAAATGCTATTTTTAAAAAATCATTGGTGTTTAAAAGATGGGATTTTGTTTCAGGGATATTGAAAATACTGCATAATTTTCTAGTTGCAATCTGGTCTGCTCTCCTAGTCACTTCATTTATCCATCTGCAATGTTTGTTCAACTATTTAGATACTTCTGGACCAGAATGATGAGTTAGCCATCCAAATGACTATCAAAATGTGATGAACCATTACTCTGCCTTAAGAAATTATGAAGTAGTTGGTTTAAAAAAAATTTGGTAAATTTATATGAACTGATTCAAAGTGGAGTGAATAGAATGAGGAGGGCAATCTACAAAGTAACAGTAATATTATAAAGATAATCAACTGTGAAAGATAAAGTATCTCTGATTAGTATAATGATCCACCACAACTCCAAAGGAGTTATTATATAAAATGCAATCTACCTCCAAATAGAATATAGATGGACTCAGACTACAAACTGAAGCATTTTTTCCTTCCAAAAACAAACAATAAAAAATTACTATCAAAGTTTAGAAACAGTTCTTCAACTACTTGCAATTTTCTATACAATTGTTACTTTAAGGTCTACTATGTTCAAAAATTTAACATAAAACAATCCAATCTAAAAATAAGGATATACCATCTATGAGAAATCTTTCCATTTGGTTTTTGACATCTTCCATACAGTGACAAATAACTTTAGTGAGCATTCATCTCCCTGTTTTATATTTCACTGAGAATGCTCTCAATGCATGAGCATATTATTCTCAAAAAGACTTTGTAGAGACAAGATAGGCAATAATTACTGTGGTCCTCTTAATCACCCTTTTCTGAGTAGTAATAAAGTTTGTGATTTTTTCCCAGCATCACTCCCCTGCAAACAGTTCAAATAGACCCAAAGGAAAATTATAGTGAATAACACTATGTTTTAGTGTTATAGCTCTTTTGCATCAGAAAATTTCCCTATATTATAGATGAGGGAGCAATACAGGTGGTGACTTGTTTTTAACTTGTTATAAACCTAATAACCATCTACAAAAACAATCAGATAAAAATACAGAACAAGAGGCAACATCTCACTCCAAGGCTTTAGCCTTTATCAAGGTAACACTAGAGAAATGAACAAATAATGAATACACAAATGAATACTTTGGTTCTATATCTCCTTCAGATCTTTCCAAATATATGCCAAACAAGTTTGCCCTGGGACAAAATAACTTTAGCATTCTTCCTGTTTTCCTTACTTCTTTCTTTTTTATTAATTTTAAAATACTGTTGTATTGTGGGTAAAACTCCCAATATGACTAGTTTCACTCATTATCTTATTTAAGTGAAAAGATTCACCTGAGCCACTTCCAGTCTTTCCATATTTCATTGTATACTTCATAAAACATAGTTCTGTTTTGCTTTTCTAATGTCATCAACAGGTAAATCACTTAGGAAGTATATTACCAGAAAAAAGAGGTGGACTAGCCGTATAATGAGAGCAAGAACCATTGAATAGACAATAGGAGTATGCTCTGGTGATCATGAATTGTTAGAAGACATGGAGTAAGCCCTCCAACATACTGAATAACAAGATATAAGTGGTACTGGAGACCATCAAATGAGATCACAGAGTCATTAGATTAGTACATATATATACCATCCATATGCCCCATTTCTCATATCTCTTGACACACTGCATCAAAAAGGTTTGCCATCATGCTTGCCCTCTCCAGATCTCAACAATGCACTCAACAACACCCTTTTTAAATTAATTTTTATAATTATAACATTTTCTTTGACAGTACATATTCATAAGTAATTTTTTTACAACATTATCCGTTGTACTCCCTTCTGTTCCAAATTTTTCCCCTCCTTCCCTCCACCCCCTCCCCTAGATGGCAGGCATTCCCATACATATTAAATATTTTATAGTTTATCCTAGGTACAATATATATGTGCAGAACCGAATTTTGTTGTTGTTGTTGTAAAGGAAGAATTGTATTCGGAAGCTAAAAAAAATCTGGGAAGAAAAACAAAACAAAATAAAACAGTGCTCACAGTTTACACTCATTTCCCAGTGTTCCTTTTCTGGGTGTAGCTGATTCTGTCCATCATTAATCAATTGGAATTGGATTACCTCTTCTCTATGTTGAAGATATCCACTTCCATCAGAATACATCCTCATACAGTATCATTGTTGAAGTGTATAATGATCTTCTGGTTCTGCTCTTTTCACTTAGGATCAGAACAACACCCTTTTTGAAGTTTGCTCCATTTAAACGACATCAAATACAGATCTTTTTTTGTGGAAAGAAAGGAGAGAAGGAAAAGAAGAAGAAGAAAAGTGCAAGGTTATTAAGAAAATGGCAAAAAAAAAAAAAAAGTAAAAAGTACACAGCAGAGAACAAAAGAATCCTACAAGGAAGCAAAGAAAAGATGGACAACTCTGAAGGCAACTTGTAGTATTTATTATATCCTTCCTTGAAAGGGAAATTCATTGTCTCACATTTTGAATCCTCTCTTCTGTTTTATACCTGACAATGTTTTTTTTCTTATTTTAAAATATACTTTTTTAAAAAAGAAGATGTGGAGGACAGATTGGCAGCAGTGAATGCAGAGGAAAACACCTACTTCTTTAGTAAAGAAAGTGGAGTGAAGGATAGGGATTTCATAGAGTCTACCACTAAACAGCTGTTAGGAAGCTCCACAGCTTCAGGCTCTGTGACTTCTTGAGAACTTTCCCAGTGGGGTCCCAACCATCGTGGGAAAACACATTATGACTAACTTGAGCTTTTCCTCTGAATCTGGTAGGCACTGAATTGTTCCAATTCCAAAGCAGGAGGTGGGAGACAAGTGCCAGGTACCAGGCATAAAAATTAGTTTCAGCAAGTTTTGGGGCTCTTGCTTAACACTCAGCCAATCTGAAGTGTGAATTCATCTCCCAAAACAATGGAGCAGCTATGCATGGGTACAGGGGGCACCTTTTTTCCCTCCTGGATTCTTTGTGTTAAATAACAGAATTGGATTATATGTGTGTGTGTCTCCTCCTGTTCATGATTCTTTCCTCAAGAGGTGTTTGTGGGTTTGCTAGGATTGCCAGGAAATGGTGTGAGTCATCACTTCTGAGCAGACGATACTCAGCTTTAGAAATTCCCAGAGATATGACTTGTTTATAGGAAAGGAAAGAGAGCTATTCTAAGATGCCAGAGAAAGAGAAGGCGTTCCTCACTGAAACACATCCAGTGTTAATAGACCATGTGAGCTGCCCAGAGGATCAGTCCTAGAGTTGTTCAATCTCTCACACAAGAACCTAAGACCCACACATTTAACAAATTTTATGTACTCCTTGTATATGAAAGTATAGGACCAGCACCCCTAAGAAGAGGATATAATTGCCTAAAATCCTATTTCTCTTGCATAAGCTCATCTCTCATGCCTTGGACATACTGTATTTGAGAAATTGGCTGATTACCAGTGAAAATTTTACATTGCTAAAATCTTACCTGTTTAATCATCAAACCTTTTAATGTAGTTCTATTGTTCAATATATTTGTAACTATTTGGTTAATCATATCTTATTAAAGACTTTTTCAAAAGATAAAGTTAGAGCCATAACTAATCATTTTAGCTCTTGGAACAAAGGAAATAGATATCAGACCTTTTATTTTATTTTATTTTTTGAGGGGAGAAGATCTTAGATCCTTAGAGAGGATCAGCCCTAGAGTTGTTCAGTATTTTACACAAGAACCTAAGAAACACACATTTAACAAATTTTATATATTCCTTGTATCTGAAAGTAAAGAACGAGTACCTCTAAGAAGAAAACATAACTGCCTGAGACCCTATCTCTCTTGTATAAACTCATCTCTCATTCCTTGTATATACTGTATTTAAAAAGTTGGCTGTTGGATTGCCAATGAAAATTTTACATTGCTAAAATCTTATCTGTTCCTCATCAAACCTCTTAATGTAGTATTATTGTTCAATACATTTGTGACTATTTGGCTAATAATATCTTATTAAAGACTTTTCCAAAAGATGAAGTTAGAGCCATAACTAATAATAACTAACTAATAATTTTAGCTCCTGGAACAAAGGAAATAGATATCAGACCTTTTATTTATTTTATTTTTTGAGGGGAAAAGATCTTGGATATTAGTACAAAGAAATCAATTGACATGCACTATTTCTCTGAGTTAATTAATTTGGAATCAGAAAGAACCGAGTTCAAAAAAATTAAACATTCATACTCTTCCTATCTCAGTTTCCTCATTTGTGAAAATAGCTAATATTCACATAGTGCTTTAAGGCTTGCAATGAACCTTACAAATATTATCTCATTTAATGCTCACAGCAACTATGCTATTATTGCCCCATTTTACAGGAAACTGAAGCAATCAGGATTAAGTGACTTGCCTAGAGTCACACAGCTAGTAAATCTTAGAATATATAATAGTTAGTTATATTTGAACTCAGGTCTTCTAAACTCCAAATACAACACCCTGTCCATGGTACCACTTAACTGTCAATAGAAGGTAAATGCCTCACAAGATTGTTTTGAAGCTCAAATGTATTAGCATATTAAGGCACTTTGGCAAGTTCAGACCATTATTGAAATGCTAACTATTATAGCTCCAATTAGCCTAATAGTAAAAAATCTGCAGACCTGGACAAGGCAATGCTGGCTCACCTGGGATGAGCTAATTTATTTTGGCTAAGTAGGTGCTAAACTTAGTAACATCTACTTGCTGAAGGACTACAGGGCACTTTTGGCACCTGAAGCAAAGCCCTGGCCACCCCCAAACTAGAGAATAACTTTGTATAAAATTTTTAAATTGGGTCATTTACTGATTTTTGAAAAGTTCACTTTTCCCCACCTAGCTGAGCAGAATTACAAAGTATTTCAATCACTTTCAGCAGCATTGGCTGACTTATATGACTCATCCCCTCCTTCCTACCACTATCCCAAAATCAAAAGGCCTTTTCAGGGAAACTTTCTCAAAAGGAAAGCCTGCCTCAGGGGAGAATGTAACAGGTTTAGGCCTCTTTAGGCATTTGACCCTAGAATTAAATGAAGAGAGCATAGAATAAGACCATACAGAATCTCAGTTGGAGATGACTTCAGAATCCACTCAGTCCAGCCCATATCTGAACAAAATATCTCCTCTACAACATATTTGATTGGTCATCAATCAGACTTTGTAGGAAAAATCCTACTCACCACTGGCATCCCATTCTACTTTTAGATAACTAATTATTAGCAAGTTTTTCTATTATCTCAAAGTCAAATTTGCCTCTTTGCAATATCTATCCTTGCTCTGTTCACTGGGACCAGTAGAACAAATTTAATTCTTTTTCTAAGTGACAGCTCTCTAAGTTCTTGAAAACAGTTATCCTATTTCCCCCCAAATTTTCTCTTCTCTATAGTAAACAAACCAAGCTCTTTCATCCTGTTTTTGTAAAGCACAATCTCAAGCTCCCTTCTGGCTACTATTCACTAAACTCTCTCCAGTTTCTTGATGGCTCTCCAAAAATTTAAACCCAGAATTAAATGCAATTAATTCAGAGGTAGTCTGATCAACCCTGAGCATAATGAACCTAAAATTGTCTTCGCTTTTCTGGCTGCCATGTTGCACTGTTGACTTATACTGAGTTTTCAATCCAGTATAAGTTCCAACTCTTTTTCAGGTGATCTACCATCTAACTCATGAAGGTAGGAAGACAGGGAAAAGAAATCAAAGTAATATTGTCAGCTTGATGGTGAAATGGACAGAAGGCCAAGCATAGAGTCAAGAAGACCTGAGTTCAAATCTGGACTCAGATATATATTAGATCTATGATCCCAAACAAGTCACTTAACTTTTTTTTTGCTTCAGTTTCCTAATCTATAGAGGGATGAATATAACACTATTTTCCAGGATTGTTATAAAGATCAGATGAAATAATAATTATAAAGTGCTTAGTACAGTGGCTGATACATGGTAAGCACTATATTAATGTTAACTTTTCATTAGTTATTAACTATCATATTCAGAAACAGTTCTCTAGGAAAATTTTGAGAAGGGGAGCATGCTTTCACCTTGAGCGATTAAAGGATGCTCATGGGAAAATTGTCATCCTAAAAGAAAAATTGCATTAAGAAAGATAGAAGTGAGAAACAAATGCAATGTAGTCAGCTAGTAATATGGTAGATTTAGATTGCGTGAAAGGATATCATATGAAATAAGAAAGTTTGTCAGAGCCAGCTGTGGAGAATTTTAAATGCTATGAAAAAATTATCTTTTATCATAAAGGTAAAGGTAGTCACTGAAGGTTTTTTGGATAGTATTACATTGTATGTAGAAGTTGTAATTCTAGAGCTAGTGCTTACATCTCTTTGGTAGTAGTAGGTTTCCTTCTATGGGCAGCTAGGTGCCAGGCCTGGAGTCAGGAAGACTTATCTTCCAAAGTTCAAATCTATCCTCAAAAATTTACTAGTTATATGAACCTGGGCAAGTTATCTAACCCTATTTGCCTCAGTTTCCTCATCTGTAAAATGAGCTGAAGAAGTAAATGGCAAACTATTCTAGGACCTCTTCCAAGAAAACCCCAAATGGGACACGACTTCTCTTTATGTAAAATGGGAATAGTTTCCTCAATACTCTTCCCTATCAAATATATTAAAAGGATAACTAGACAAATTTGTGTATAGGATTCTTCAACTTGATACAACAAGCAGCAATTTGCATTCCATTATCACTACGTTATTATTAAACCATGTATACTCTCTCACTCAACAATATTCCCACTAGCTTTTTAAAAAAAAAGATCAAAAAAGAGGAAAGGGTTTCACATATACAAAAATATTGATAGCAGCTCTTTTTGTAATAGCAAAGAATTAGAAACTAAGGGGATGCCCATCCATTTGGGAATGACTAAACAAATTACAGTATGAGAATGTGATGAAATAGTATTGTGCTATAAGAAATGATAAAAGGGTGGTTGCTGATTAGTCTGGAAAGATTTGTATGAACTGATGTAAAGTAAAGGGAGCAGAACCAGGAGAAGAATTTATACAAATTATTATATAAACAATCCTGTAAAAATAATGAACTTTGAAAGACTTAATAACTCTGATCAACCCAGTAGTCAACCACAACTCTAAAGAGTTCCTGATGAAACATATTATCTACTTCAAGATAGAGAGCTGATGGACTCCAAATGCATATTCCTTTCTTTCTCTTAATTTATGTTTTTTGGATATGGATTATTCTAGGATTCATTTTGCATAACTGTATTTATGTGCATGTCTGTGTGAGTGTGTGCATATGCATAATGCATTTTATTTTTCTTGTCATATCAATAGGTAAAGGGAAAGTAAAAATGAAGAGAATTCAGAACTGAAATAAAATAAAATTGAACTGAATTTAAAAAAATAATTGCCTTTGATCATACAGCATGCTACAGTGAGGCATTTTGTAGGATACTACAATTATAGAATGAAGCAGGATGGTAGAGTTAAAATTTATATAGTATTTTAAGGTTTGCAAGATGTTTTCCATGCTAATTCATTTGATCCTGACAACAACTTTGTTGATGTCATTTAAGAAAAGGATACTGAGAAAGTTTAAATTAATTGCCAAAAGTCATATAGTATCCTGCCTCTGAAACTTAATATTTTTCTTCCCCCCCACTTTTTTTTTTCCTGAGGCAATTGGGATTAAATGATTTGTCCAGGGTCATATAGCTAGGATGTATTAAGTGTCTGAGGCCGAATTTGAACTCAGGTCCTTCTGACTTAAGGGCTGGTGCTCTACCCACTATGTCATCTAGCTGTCCCGTGACACTTATCATTTCTATTTAGAAATGATAAAGGCATGTCAATAACTATTAAGTGCCTGAGGCAGATCTTCCTGAGATCATTTGAGATCGTTTGGACAAGTCACTTCATTTTACAGATGGGGAAACTAATATCAGGAAAGTAGCATGCTTGCCATCTCATTACAGGTATCTGTCAGGATTCAAAGCTTGGTCTTACAATTTTAAACCCAATGCCATTTCTACTAAAGCACCCTGCATCTCCCTTAGATTAAGACTTTTATAATGGGTCTGAGAGATATATATATCAAAAATAACTTTTTAGTAAGACTACCTTTTCTATAAAGACTTTGATTTCCTCCAGTTTTGTTTGTTCTTTCTTTGGAACAATTTTCAATGTATTTACCAATAATTCTGAACAGTGGGTCAGAACTCTCAGCCAACATGACCAGCCAATCAGATAAGAGAATCAGCATCTATAGCATATAGTGAAAGAATAGCTAAGAAAAGTCAATGAGGCTTTAAACTAGTCTTTCCCAACCAACCTATTTTTGTATTCATACCCATGCAAAGCCTCAACACATAAACATATATTTGTACATTGCTAGAAGAGTTATTTTTTCATATAATGGGGAGGCACCATTATTTGATTCTAATGTTATTTGATTTTGTAGAGTAGTTGCTCTGGAATCCAAGTTTATTTTATTTTATTTTACATTCAATAACCTTTTATCAGCAGTTACACAAAACAAGTGACTATAGTCCAAATCACTACATGACACATAGAACCTGAGAATTTTTGCTCATATCTTTATTTGTATAAAACTCTCTGTGTTTTCTCTTACTCTTGTGTGGAAGGCAGTCCAATTGGCCTATCCTAGTTTAGCCATTTTCAGCTATTAGATCTATGGCTTTCTATCATGCATGCAAGACACATTAAATGCCTACTATATGCCAGATATTATGGATGTAAATGATAAAAAATTGAAATGGCTTTTGTTTTGAAGAAATTTACATTCTATTCTTTCATGGAGTATGCTAACATGTTCAGAGTTATTCTTCACAGCTCTAGAGGATCATAGGAGACATCAAGCTGGATAGGTGGGGTAGGAGATAGGGAGGTGGAGGTGTGGAAGGGCAACTTCCACCTCCTTCATCACACACACATACATATATATTTATAAATACAAAACTTAAAACAAACAATGATAAATATCAAATAATAGAAGAAAGTGGTATAAGAAGATAGAAGAGGAGAAATGATTCTTATGTTTACTTCGATAGGAATAGAGACTAGAATTATATTTCTCTAGACTAGATTTTATTGGTAAATGAAACCATAGAATAAACATATATATATATATATATATATATATATATATATATATATATTATATGATCTACATTATATACATATTATATTATATCATATATAATGTTATATTATATATGTGTATATATATGTATATATATGTATATATATATATATATATATATATACATATATATATATATATATATATAAAATGCAAGTCAGCATCATCTTTTCAATTTAAAGTCTTAATGTTTTGTCTAGTGCACTGGGAAGTTATATGACACATCCTGGATCCACAGCTGCTGTGAAGGAGACGTTAGATTTGAACCCATTTTCCCCTATTCCTTATCCAGCACACTATGGCTGCTTCTCTATATTTCTATGTCATTTTTATTAGTAATAAATGGTAGTTTTAAATGATTAGCCCAATTATCCTATTCTTCACCAAAGAAATTGAAAAAAAATCTCTTTTCATCATTTCTATTAGTTCAGCAGGGAAAAGAAAATCAAAGTCTCCCACATCTAAGCAAACCTTTAAGAATTTTTATATATGGATTTATGCCATTTATGTCTGCCTCTGGTCTGGGGTTTGGAGAATTAGGCACAACATGAGCCCTGCTCATATTGTGAGACAGCATAGCCATCTCAGTGGGGCCAGTTAAACTGAAATACAATTCAATTCAGTATTCATGGAGCAACCACATCCTGCCCAGCACTTCACTAAGTATTAAGGCAATTGAAACACAATGAACCTTCAGTGCAATTCATTCACTAATTGTGGACATGCCTATATAGTTATCAAATAGACTGGGGTTACTTTTTAAGCTGATTACATGATTTCTGTCCAATTAACATTGATGAAGCTTTTGATCTGATTCATTTGTCAAAATTCCTAAAAAAAAAACCTTAGCAGATTGGTGGATTTTTTTTAAAAGAGTGATATATATATATATATCATCATCAGATTAGAAGTTATAAAACTTGGGCTCTAGTTCTTACTAGAGAGCTCCAATACTTTCTAGCCATGGGCAAATCACTTTTCCCTGCCTGAGATTCAACATCCTCATCTGAAACACAAGGATAATATTTTCCTTACTTATCTCACATGGGTAGTGAAAGGATAATGTACACAAACACTTTTAAATGGAGAGCCACTATGGAAATATAAATTATTAGTTTTATCATCATCATCATTATAATGGGAAGTATCTAGGAACTTTTAAAGTGGTCTATAATTTTTCTAATGGACAAAAAATTGTGGGAAAATGAAAATATGATAGCACTCTGATCACTGATATCAACTCCCCTGGGAAGCACATAATTCACAAAATTAAAGAGTTTGGAAAGGTTAAAGACCTTCCTTCAAAGTTTTCGAAAAATAAAGAAACCTTCTAAAGAGTACCTTAGAGATCTGAATAGATACCTAGGGTCTGTAAACTTCTTTTTTTAATATTTTGATAATTACTCAACATATTTTATTTCCTTTACAATACTGTGTACTAAATTTATTTTGGACATTTAAAAACAGTATTCAGAAAAGGGGTCCATAAGTTTCAATGACTATGAAAATAGTTAAGCGCTCCTGAGAGTCTCACTTTCAGAGCTGGATAGGGTACCCAGAGAACATTGTCTCCTGCATTGTAGTAACACTCACAGCAGTAGCAAAGGCATTGCTTAGGTTGTGCCTTAAGTAGCTCCCAGCTGATTCTTTCTCAAGGACCAATGAAAGTCCCGAGCTCTTTAAGAGAAAAGACTATCTTCTGCTTTTCTTTGTAATCTTAATGCCAGGTATCCAGTAAGTATTTAATAAATGCTTGTTGAGTGACTGATAGGCTTGGCAACCTGCATTCAAATTCCATCTTTAACAGTTACAATGTAAGCAAGTCACTTGACTACTATGAGTAAGTTTGTTTCCTCATTTTGAAAAAAATAGGAACAATATTTATAGTACTTACCTCATAAGGTTGTCATGAGGCTCAAATGAGATAATACATATTGAGAATTTTATGCCCTTTAAAGTCCCATATACATATTAGTATTTCATTATTTTCTCCATTACCCCAAACTACCCAACATAGTGCCTTGGTAGATTGATTCATGACTTGTGGCTTAAAATATTCATCATCTTGCATTTAGGTCTAAAAGGCTGAGTTCCTACACACTCTGCAAAGTGAAAAATCCCTCATCTTGGGCCCAAGCCTAGGAGGTTGAGTCCCTACAAGCTCAGCTAAGCTGCAGAGGACCAAAAATGCACAGCCCACCTGAATTTGAACCTTTTCCAGAATAATATAGAAGTCCTGCTTAAGCTTACAATCAACTGTAAAATCCACCTTCAGGAGCCCAGGGTCACCATCACACCATTATGAGGATCATAATGGAATGTAAATGGATGCTTAAGGAACACTCATTAATTCTGGTACCAGTATTAAACTGCTATGGTATGCATTCTGTTTTGCTATATTCATTACAGCATAATCCTTTCCTAAGTTTATTTCAGAGAGCTAAAGGTACAATTTAAATCAATTCAGAAAACATTCATTAGGCAGCCTTGGAATAGTAGAAGGTGGTTCATCAGTGAAGGCAGGAAAACAAGTATAAGTCTTGCCTTTGACATACTCTAGCTTAGGGGTTCTTCATCTGAGTCTGTTAACATTTTAAAAAGCAATTTGATAACTTTTTAAAAATATAATTGGTTTCCTGTAAAACTGTGTATTTTGTTTTATGCATTTAAAACATGATTCTGAGAATCCTGACTGGCAAACTGCCAAAGGGGTCCATGACACAAAAAAATTATATACTCTCAGTGTCCCTGACAACTCTCTGAGACTGTAAGTTACGAGTGAGTTGTGTCTTTATATTAATAGAGAGGGTTCCCACACAGAAATTTCCCTATACTGATGAAATCACAGGTTCAGATCACTAACCCAAAAAATCAGGTATATTCTCATCCAATTCAATTTAAAAAGCATTTAGTGCCTATGATGGAACAGTCACTGTACTATATTCTGATGATATAAATAGAAAAATAATTCTTGACATTAAGAAATTTATATTCTGCTAGATATAATGTATTATAGGTATTGTGCTGAGGGGTATAGAATAATACTTCAAAGCAGAATTCTACGCAAAAAAAAAACTCTAAAGGGAAGATCTAGAAGAAGGGTGGAAAGTAACTGACAAAGGCAATCTTCCTATCTTCCTCTCAAATTAAGACTTTAGGACAGTTTCCAGCAATGAGCCATCTAGGAGTCATGAAGCAAGGGCCCTAGCTCCCAGGACTTTCCCTAGTTAACCTGCTCAGGAGGTTTGGCCCTACTGGATCCTCAATTGACAATCACCCTAGAAGAAGGGTTTAGATTATATTGTGGAGTTGTAATTGAATGAAAGGGTAAATGCACTTACTGACCATTTGACTGTTGGGCAGTATGGGTATACAAATGTGAAAGAAGGAAGTCCCTATACTCAAGAAGCTTACAATTCTAATTGGGAGGGGGAGAATTAAGGGTATACACATATAGCAGAATAATGGCTTTGAAAGGATGCTTTAGTCTTGGAAATCACAGAAATGGTGAATAAAGCAGTTGACTGATACAGCTTTTCCAGAAACAATGGTACAGTTGATTGAGCACTACTCCCAGAACAAGGATGGGAGGAAGGGGGTTATAGGAATAAGGCAGATAGAAAGAAAATATCAAGGGGAAAAATGGTCAGATGGTCAGGAGCTGGTTAGCTATTATAGTCTCAGCAATCAGGACAATTGAGTGATGGTCTCAGTGTCTAGAAAGTGCTATAAGCAGAAGTCAAGGCAAAAGAAATCAGTGGGAACAAAATGTGGAAGAAAGGAGGTGCGGTAAAAATAATTTAACCCCCTTGGAAAAAAATTAATTATGAAACCATATACTCCGGCCCATCACAAAGATGAATTGAAAAAAGACCCAATGAACATCAAGTGGAAATCAGAGCAGTAATAAATCCCTCATAAATCATAGAATCAATTGGATAACTTCTGTTCTGCTCCACATTAGCATGCCATTAAGCTGCTATTAGTGATAGCTACTGAGCTGAGTGAGCCTGGTTCCATGGGTTGGTGTTAGCAGCCCGGGAGGGCATTAACGAGCTGCAATCCTTCACTGGCATCCTTAAGGCCCTGAGCTCCATTTATAAGTGATGGCTAGAGCTGATAGAGTCTGGAAACCTTGACCTATCGCTCTGGTGAAGGGGGAGTTGAGGGAGGTGCAGAATTAATCACAGCAGGGACACAATTTGCAGATCAATACCAGCCAATTAGAGGGCTCCCTGCTGGGGAGAGTCCCTGTAGGCTCCTAGGCGACCTGCGGCCTGAGTTTTCCATGGGGGCAGATGTTTCTATATTGGAGATACTGATAAGGGTATATAGTCTGTAGCTCATTTCACATGCAGTTAATGGTACCAGGGCATTTCATGGAAGAACCTTTTTAACTCTAATGTGGGAGACACCTGCTGGTGAAGGCTAAAGGAAGATAGAGAAAGAAATTATATCAGTAATTAATTCACAGTCAAGATTCTTTTTTTGGCCATGAACTCAACCCAGCCACCAACAGCAAGAGAAAAATGGGAAATTTAGTTTTTACATTGAATTCTCTTCTGTCTTGGTATTTCTATAGCCTGACCACTGCTAATTGGTAAGAAAAAGAAAGAAAGAAAGAAAGAGAGAAAGAGAGAAAGAAGAGAAAGAGAGAAAGAGAGAAAGAGAGAAAGAGAGAAAGAGAGAAAGAGAGAAAGA